>NC_092341.1:65934642-66242500 GCF_046630445.1 Rutidosis leptorrhynchoides | reverse complement strand
AACCCTCCGGGTGTAGCTTATTGGCATTGTTCACATCGTTGTTGGTGAACTTATATTTTGTTGATATATATTTAGCTCGTTGCTTAGTGATCTTACGGTATGCTTAGACTAGCTTGCCTTTATGCTTGGATGCTCCGGTATGCGGTATTTGGTTTTGTGTGGCGTGTCCATTTTATGCATATATATGTATGTAGTATATTCTCACTCACTAAGCGTTAGCTTACCCTCTCGTTGTTGACTTTTTTTATATAGATTGCATGGATGCGGAGGCTCGGGTAAGCGGGGACTAGTGGACTTGCGTAGTTGCTTTAGAAGGCTTGCTTTTGGATTGATTAGGATTGGGTAGCGTATCCCCAATCGCCATGCTCGGCCTTTATTTTGTGTTACAAATCATGTGGTTGAAAACTTGTATTTTCGTACGAAAGTCGTAAAATGGCCGATGTGGGCCCGGTCTTCGTAAAACTAATTTTATTAATGGAACGTGTTAGTTCTACATATATTAATGTATGGTTAAAAGCGTTTTGTCTAAATACGTCGGGAAGTGGTCAAACATTTTCGCATTTCATGACTTTTTGGACAGGCCACTTTGGCGAGCCGCGCGGCCATATGGCGCGCCGCGCCATATGCTGTTCCAGCAAAATATTTTTTTTTTATCCGCGTTATTGGTTGGTTAACGGGTTGGGTTGTTACAAGTGGTATCAGAGCATGGTCTAAGGGATTTAGGTGAATTGAGATAGGTGCCTAGACTTAGACTTGTGTGTGTGCTTAATTGTTGCGGGACTTGTAGGATTACGGGTCGGAATGGGTTTAGTTAGTGCCTTGTTTATAGATTAACTAACGTGTATATTAGTAATGCGGATATTATTAATATATTATTGTGATGTGATAATAATTCTCGCGTGTGTTTATATCGCGTAGGATTTTGTTTGTGCTTTGTTTATGTTGCGGTTGCATATATCATCGAGCGAGGCGGTCGTTGTACTAACGAGCCGATACGGCGTGTATGCGTAATAAGGACTTGCAAACCTTATTACGGGTGCAAATCGTGTCTAGCAAGTGATGTACGACGAGTGCTTAGCAAGATGGGACGGTGTTGTACGTGTGGTTTATACGTTCGTGATCTAATCATTTGCATTCCTTAGAATGAAAATGGAAGATGGATGCGGCACGAGTGAGCCTATTCACGAAGGGAAGGATGAGTTAACGTTAAAGATTGAGGCTGTGTTTGAACGATATGTCTCGATTTTCACCTGCAGAGTTAGAGAAGTAACCAAGGAGTTGGTCGAAGGACAAATGACGAAAGTGGTCCGAGACCAAGTGACTAAAGTTGTAAAGGAAGAGTTTGAAAAGAGGTTTCCCAAACCTCGAGGTAGCGATGATGAAGATGTACTTGCAAGGTTAGGATTACACGGTGCTCATGGTAAGAGGGCACGAAGTACGCCTGAAGGCGTCGGGAATGTGAAGAAGAAGAGTAAGAAGGGTTACAAGCTTACGTGCTTTAAGTGTGGGGAACGGGGTCATTTGGCACAAGATTGTACGGTAGTGCCTTTAGGCTCAATCAGGTGTTTCATTTGTCAGATGGAGGGACACCGAAAGTCAGAGTGTTCCGAATCGCATGACGATCGGGTTAGGAGGTTAGAGCGCGAATACATGATGGGTAGTGGAGCACGAAAGCCCAACAGCGCTACATCAGGTACCTTTAGTACGAAATTATATGTTGTTCATTTGTAATAACATGCGGTATGTGCGTAAGTCTTAGCTAAACTTTATTCTCCGTTGGAGATAATTCGTAGCAACCGGGCGGTTTACGTTTATGGTTCCGGTTTGCTCTCAGTAGAGTGTATAAGTGGAGTGTTGTGCCTTGATCCTATGGTGCGAATCCTTGGGTGCTTAAGCATTTTGGTTGGTATCGGGTCGTTAAGCTCATTTGAGTGAGACCCTTGAAGTCTCAATGGTGTTGTGCATGTTACTGATATGGGTGACATTCCTAATGGAAGTACCCTATGGTGACGTTTGATTGTCGGGCGAAGGGCGTAAGACTTGGTGCACCCAGGCATTCCTTAGTATTTGAGAAATGTTTCTACCAAACCATGGAAATGGGTTTTGGTGTTCGGTCGTTAAGCGCGTGTTCGCTTTTGCGTTGAAGTTGATGAACCATGAGGTTCGTCGGGTGGATTGAAATTCTTGAAATCGAGTGTTGATCTCGATGTATGTTGGTAAAGGAGTCTACGTGATGCGACATTAGGTGCCTTTTTATACCTACTAGCGTGGTGTTCGACTCTGATTGTATTGCGGTTACATTATACTTAGGGTACCGAAGTGAAACCCATAGGTACATGAGTGATCGGGTGAAATTCGACAAACTAAAGCAATTGGATGATTGCGAGTGTATAGTTCGTGTAATTTGGGGTACACTTTTGGTTCGAAGTGTTTAAGGATAGGTTAGGATCCTTGGTATGCTCAAAGTTGAAGCAAGACATGGTGAAGGGCCGTGTGAACCCGATTGTTGGTAAAGTTTACCTTTGGTAGCATTGTACGGGTGTACGAGAGGCGGTTATGGAACGTAATTCCAAGTGGAGGAGTTACACTCCCGCACGAGGAGGTTTTAGTGTGAGATTTCGAATAATGTTTTAGTAAACCGAAACTTGTGTCGGGACCTAGATTTGGTCGATTGTGGTAGAGTACAATTTCGGTTAAATTGTACTTATGATTTTAGATTTGAATTATCACCAAGGTGGTAATGTGGTAAATATCGTTGAGAGATAATGGACGTGTTTGGCAAGCAAGGTGAAATCCCTCGGTTAAGGGATGTGTGTGTCGGATTCTCTTTTAGAGAATTATTGTTTTGTACCTATGTTTGATATATGTGGTTCTTGCTCGATTGTGTGGATGGTTAGTGGTATCCGTTAGGGTTCACTATAGTGTAACAGAGTGTGATGTTGCACTACTCGTTGTTCGAGGCCAAAAGTACGTATGTGATTGGTGAAGCATGACCTTCGGGGTCCGCTGACTTCATCATAGTATTTTTGATTGGTGGAGCATGACCTTCGGGGTCCGCTGACTTCATCCGGTGTTGAGTGATCTATTGGTTGTTTTATACACCGATGGTGGGATCGTGAGGACCATGTTGTGTGATTAGTGATTGCGATAGCCGTGTTTCGCTCACGTGTTATTACGGGTGTGACAATAGTCGATTTTGGACACCTAAGGATTAGCGTTGCCATAGTCGTTTTGGGCGCTTTTGGTTTTAGTCATTGCTTATGATGTTAGGATAGTGGCGTATTGGTTGTATTGCGCACTACAAAGGATGTTTAGTGGTAAGAGTAATTCGTGAGGATTCATGTGGTTCGATCTTCAACGTTCGGATTGTTGACTTTAGGTTGAGACTTGGTCACTTTTAGCGTTGTCCGTGGTAAAGGTACGCTAAGGAATTTATATCTCGGTACGAGGTTGGTTGAGTTTTTCCCGATATGGGAAATTGAGCAGGTTTTAGTGCTCGGATTATGGTTTTGATAAATCACGGTTGACGATTTTAGTTGTTAAAAGTGATCCATTGGGAAGAATTGTCTAGGAAAGTTCGTATTGGGACTTGAGTGAGGATCGTTGACTAGGTCCGGATTGGTTAAGTGGAGAAGATCACGAGGACGTGATCGAGTTTAAGTGGGGGAGAGTTGTAAGACCCAAATATTTATTGTACATAATGTATTTATGGTGTACGATGCGTGTATGAAGGGTACGTGTTGCTTGCTCGAACGCCGAAGGAAACTGGACGTTGTCCGAAGTGACAAGGTGTGTACATATCCTTTCAACCCCAAATAAAGTTTGTGTTGATGTTTCAAAGCCTTACCATTGGAAAGGAAATCTTATTACGTTTCCAACGATATTTGATTCATCGAAAACGGAGCTACGGTCAAAAAGTTATGGCCAAAACAAGTTTCTGAAAACTGACCTGTAGGTTGGAGCGGCGCTCCACCTTTCGGCGCGGCGCGCCGAACCCGTCTGATGCAATTTTCAGCCTTTTTTAAAGGCTTAAATGAAGGGTACTTTGGTCTTTTCACTTAGGGTCGGTTTGGGGTCATCAAAGCTGATCTAGAACTCCATTGGAGCTCATTTCTCACCCACACAAACACTCTCATCCACATTTAGAGAGAGAGGAAGAGTTCTAGAGTGAGAGAGCTTGAATTGGAGAAGAAGGAGCTTGAATTGATCAAAGTCTCGGGTTTTAAAGTTGTTCACCTCGTTCCTAACTACGTTTTGGTTGTTGTGGTAAGTTCTAACTTCGAATTTCATTGTTTGATTTGATATTCAAAGTTAGGGTTTGAACTTAAATTGTTAAGAAACCCATTTAAACTCATGAAGTGAGTTTAGTGATGCTAGTAATCGGGTTTATTGTTAGTGTTGGTGGATTTTGGGTTGGTGAACAAATTGGTTATGTTTAGAACTTGAATTTGGGTTTAATCACTAGGTTTAGTGATTATGGAAGTATTGGAACCCATTTAGGGTTATTTGGTTGACTAATTTTGACTATGGGTCAAAATTAGGGTTTGGTGATGATTATGACCCAATTATCGATTTAATAAGGTTTATAAACATAAAATGGATTAAGTTGAAGTATAAAACCGGGTTAAATAGGTTTTAGTGTCAAAACTTGTAATTGGTGAGATTTTGACCTTATGGGTCAAAATTAGGGTTTATGGGCGATTTTGAGAACGATAGGTGTTTAACACTTGTGTTCGGGTTTAATTGGCATATTAGGACCATTCTCACTTGTGTTAGTGATAATCGGTTAGTTTGGGCACGGTTGTGCTTGGAAGTGCATTTGGGTCGAAATTGCACTAAGTGTTATTTTGGGTTGGTTTGTAAATCCACTCTAAGTGTGTTGATGTATTTGTAAAAATGGAATAGGTACTTTCCATTGACGAGTTGCGGATTATTCGGTGGCATTCTTCAAGGCGACAAGGTGAGTGTTAATATCCTATATGCATATGTATGTGTAGGATGGGTGCGGGTCGGGTGAAGTGGTTCTCGGTTATAGAGCTCACTTCACATATAGGTGGATTTGATGGACTTGTGTATAGGTTCAATTGGCACGGTTGTGCGTTTTGGTTGACCACCTTTGGCGATTTGCACACTTTGTGTGTACGTTATCACATGGGCGTGTGATGTGGATTATATAACCCCAATGGCGAAGGGTTAATATTGTGAGTGGAGTAATTATACATGTATGTATATGGTATATTTGTTTGTAAGCTATGGTGTGACCCACGGAGCCGGGAATGCCATAGTGTGTGTGTGAATGTGCTATGATGTGAACCACGGTGCCGGTAGCATCATAGTGCATGTTTGAGATGTGAACCATGGAGCCGGTAGCATCGGAGTGTGAACCACGGAACCGGTAGCACTATAAAATGAGGTGTGAACCACGGAGCCGGTAGCACCAAAGTGTGAACCACGGAGCCGGTAGCACTATAAAAGAGTATGACTCAAATGCGTAGTGACGTGAACCACGGAGCCGGTAGCGTCATAGCATTGCGTATGGTGTGAACCACGGAGCCGGTAGCACCATGACGCGTTTATGGTTAACCATATAGTTGTTTATGTATATGTTGTGATGTATCATATTATGTTGTTGGATATTGTTAGCATGTTAAATATTGAATACGTATAATGTTGTATTGTCGTGATGTAGCTAACCCTCCGGGTGTAGCTTATTGGCATTGTTCACATCGTTGTTGGTGAACTTATATTTTGTTGATATATATTTAGCTCGTTGCTTAGTGATCTTATGGTATGCTTAGACTAGCTTGCCTTTATGCTTGGATGCTCCGGTATGCGGTATTTGGTTTTGTGTGGCGTGTCCATTTTATGCATATATATATGTATGTAGTATATTCTCACTCACTAAGCGTTAGCTTACCCTCTCGTTGTTGACTTTTTTTATATAGATTGCATGGATGCGGAGGCTCGGGTAAGCGGGGACTAGTGGACTTGCGTAGTTGCTTTAGAAGGCTTGCTTTTGGATTGATTAGGATTGGGTAGCGTATCCCCAATCGCCATGCTCGGCCTTTATTTTGTGTTACAAATCATGTGGTTGAAAACTTGTATTTTCGTACGAAAGTCATAAAACGGCCGATGTGGGCCCGGTCTTCGTAAAACTAATTTTATTAATGGAACGTGTTAGTTCTACATATATTAATGTATGGTTAAAAGCGTTTTGTCTAAATACGTCGGGAAGTGGTCAAACATTTTCGCATTTCATGACTTTTTCGACAGGCCACTTTGGCGCGCCGCGCGGCCATATGGCGCGCCGCGCCATATGCTGTTCCAGCAAAATATTTTTTTTTTTATCCGCGTTATTGGTTGGTTAACGGGTTGGGTTGTTACAGGTTTGTTTCTCAATTTATGTCCTTTCTGAGGTAACAATAATTTCGGTGTTAAAACCTAGTTTTATCGTTCATAAATATGTATAACATGATTTTGAGTTCATTTAATTTGAAAATTTTGAAAAATTTTACTAGAATTGGGTAGTCAGTATATAAGACTAGGGCTGTTCTTTATTATCAGAGAGCACTAGATTCTAATACAACTACTACTTTACTAGTATTTCTAATGGTAACCAAGTGTTTAAGATAAAAATTTTAAAATACGAAAGAATTTAACCCCTTCCCACACTTAAGATCTTACAATGCCCTCATTTGCAAGAAATCAGTAACAATTTAAATTATTGAGGGTGATTTGTGTGAAAATGATTAAATTTTACCAAAGTTTCCAAATATATTGGCGTTTGTTTGCTGAATGATAAATGGTGCACGTCATTTGTTCATTCCGTCTTGTTGTTATTTCTCATATATTTTGCATCTTGTCGTCAAAATTAGTTGCTTTTACTAAACTTAATGCCAGTCTTTGAAAATGCGTTGTTTTACCCTGTTGTGTACATAAGATAAACTGCAAACATATATACATATTTTTGAAGTTTGGTATATTACCCCACATTCAAAAATTATTAAAATCTAAGAATAAAAGTTAGAAAATTATAAAAACTATTACAATATTAACATAAGTATTAAACGTATCAACATTACAAATTACAAAATAAATAAAACTAAGTAGACTAGGGATGATACTGATACCAATACGGGTTCCATGCATAACCATAGGTGCTATAGAATGCTTCGGCTGGGTTATACGTAGGATACGGTGGTTGCATCTCTATAGACCAGGGAGGGAATATGGGTTTTGGAGTAGGAATATAGTTTCTACCTATATGTTGGCAATGAGCTATGATTTGGTTTTGATGAACTTGCCAATCTTCAAATGCTCTCTGTCTAGCATTTTCGTACTCCTGTGAAGCTATAAACCTTTGCATTTCTTGCATTTCATTTCCCCCTCCTACATTACCTTGTTGTTGGTTTCTCTCAACCTGTGGATGTCTACCATGGTATTGTACTGCGGCATTATTTCGCCTCTTCAAAACTTTCGCACCATGGTATACATTTAAACCTATAGTATCGCGGGGTTCTGGTTCTTCGACTAATAATTCCCCCCGACTTATATCCACACCGAGATATTCAGCAATCAAAGTAATAAAAATACCACCTCCTATTATGCTATGCGGTCTCACCCCCTAACCATAGCTGATAAATAATAACCCACACAATACGGTATACTTACAGCGCTTTGTGGGTCTCGAATACACATATGGTAAAACAAATCCTGTTCATTTACCTTTTCCTTGTTCTTACCTCTTTGTGTAATCGAATTAGCTAAAAACCTATGAATCACTCTTAATTCAGCTCTATCTATATCCAAATAAGAGTAATTTCCCCCTTTGAATCGGTGATGGCTTGTCATTTGACTCCATACACCATGTGTATCAAAATTTTCATCTATCTTTCTACCATTTAGTATCAACCCTCTACAATCGGCAGATGCTAACTCCTCAGGCGTATATATATGTAAAGCCTGAGCCATGTCTAGTAAAGACATGTGGCGCATCGAACCTCCTAACAAAAATCTAATAAAAGATCGATCGGTTAAACTAGCTACCCGATCATTTAATTCTATACTACACAACAATTCTTCACACCATACTTTATATACAGGTCTACGCATGGTGAATAAACGTACCCAGTCATTAAAAGTAGAATTACCATACCTCTGTGCAAGTAATTCCCTAATTGGCCCGGCCAATTCTACAGCTTCTAATGGTCCCCATTCTATGACCCTAGGTACCTCAACAACTTTAGAATGAAGAGTATGCAAACCCCTTTGGTATTTTGGATAATCTATCCAAAGTCTGTCAAATCTCAGGTTCGGATGCAAATCTTCCAAGTGCATATCAGAAAATGTCATGACTGGATGAGGTATATCTTGCTTGTAGTAGTTATCCACCTCCCGTTGTTCCGCATTCTCAGCAGGAGCATTGCGGGCTTGGGATGAAGATTCACCCCTTTCAGTCTGCAAAACATATCAAACACAATTTTTGTGCATCCAAATATGCATTAGTGTCAGCAAAATCATCAATCAAAATAATTACAATGACATGATCAATTTATATCAAACTTAAGCTCATTTTCATATTTTTATCAAATCTACACTTTTTCAAATAAGCATATACGAAAATGTTCGCCAAGTTCATAAGCATTCAACTCAAATAACATGTCAAAATAATCATTACTACCAATTAAACAAGTTTCAAATGGCATTATCTCTCAAAAATCAAGTTCATGAATTTTAGACTTGAAAAAGTCCACTTTAATTCTCAAAATTATGTTTAGGCTCAAAGTTTGGATCATTTAACTACCTAAACATGTTACACTACTTAATTTAGCAACAATTCATGACAAAAATCGGCCATAACCTGTTTATATCAAAAAGCCCCAAATTTGCTCAAGAACACAAACCCTAGATTACTCAAAATTTGAAGTTTAAGGCTTCTAATCATGTTAAATAGCATCAATCTAGGTTATACAAGCATAATACATAAACAATTTAAGCATAATTACACTAGAAAGCATCAAAATCAAATTGGGGAAAAAATTGCTCAAGAACACTAATTTTCAGATTAAATGGTGTTTAGGTGCAGAAATTTACCGTTTTTCTTGAGTAATTCCTTGATAGCATCCTTCTCAACATGATTTTAGTAAAAGATTTGATGATTAACGGTTAAAAATTGTGATTTTGGGAGGTTTTTCTCGGGTTTTTTCGAGGGTTATTTTCGCAGTTTTTTTTCTGTGGGTTGGGACTGATCAGTTCGATCAGTATATATTTTTTTCTGGTTTTTTCATCCTCCGCGAGTCGCGATGGATTTCCCTTTCAAACTCCGCGAGTCGCGGAGTTTGTTATATTTTTTTTATATATATAAAATCATTAACTTATAAAACAATTAAGTAATTAATTTTTAAAATTTTGTTTTCCTTGTTATTTAGGACGAGGTCGTTTCGGATCGATGTCCTAGTCCGTCCCTCGACAAAATTTTAAAATTTTTCTTTTTGTAGCTATTGTTTTAAAAGCTAAGATTTTTGGGGTTTTTTTTAATGTTTTTGGCATAATTTAATTCAATAAGATTAAAAATAATGATAATAAAAGTTCTCGTCCCTCCCTTGGGTAAAGCAATTTCGGTTCAAAGACCTAGTCTTCAACTTACGACGAATTTTAAAAATCATATTTTTAACTTAATGAGATAAAGTAAATTTTTGTTTTTAAATTCACACAATTATAAAATTCAAAATTAATATTAAAAATTCACACCAAACTTTAAAATTTGAAATGCATAAAATTAAAATTTCATATTTTAAAAATTAAAAATTCACACCAAACTTAATTTAAAAATTTATATTATAAATTCACACCAAACTTATATTAATTTTTTCAAATATTTACAATTTTAAATATATTGTTTTTACAAAGTTTACAATATTAATTTAAGATTTATATATTAATTTTAAAAACATGGTAAAAATAAAATTAAAAATCTTTTTGGCTTTTTACCCCACTTTAATCAATCAAATATTATCAAAAATATGCGCCCCTCTTTTCGGTAAAGTAATTTCGGTTCCAAGACCTAATTTAACTCATGACGAATTTTTGAAATATTTTGGGTTGATTGATTAAAGATATTTATACCTTAAGAATAAACGTTAAATTTCGCAGTGATGTAATAAATTTTTGAATGATATCAATAATTTCGGTCGCCAAACCTAATTTTATTCAATACCAATTTAATACTTTATAGCGAACAAATTAGCGTTTATTATCAAAAGGTTAAAAATAAAAAAAAAAAAATTAAAAACTGTACAAACTTACCTGTGAAATAGATTTCTTAGTTATATGATCTATCCCATTCATAAGATAGTCGGTTTAATTGGTTTTCCATGGCTACATAGGCGTAACCTCGAGCATTCAGTGTCTTTTCTTCTAAACATATGAACGGTCCGTCTCTGCATAAAGTAACAAATTCGGTATTTGAATAGGTTTGATTATTTGAACATTTACCTCCATGTGACCATTTTCCGCATTTGTGACATCTTTCTAGGTGTCGTGCTCTTCTTTTCGCTGCGGATTTTGATTTTCCTTTACCAAATTGTAACTTATTATCTTCGCATCTGGATTCTTTTCTAACTCCGTCCATTCTTTCTCTGATTACTGATACTATTTCACTCGGAAGTGTGTCATTATTACGTTTAGTGATCAAAGCGTGTAGCATTAGACCATGGTTTAGTTCACAGGCAGTCTTCATTTCCTAAAAAAAATAAAAATTCAGAATGGGGGAAGAAGACTAGTTCTTTAGGGTCTGCTAGGGAAAGACCATTTGGGTTCCATTTTCGAGAACTACACGAAAACAGACAATCTAACTTTAACAGAAATACATATTATCTTTTAAAGACTTGATTCTCCCCACACTTAGCTAGCTGTGGTATCGAAATTGTGATTAACTTCGTTGTCGACTTCCATTGGACTATCTATGTAGTGTTTAACTCTGTGACCATTAACTTTAAATTCAATCCCATTTGAATTTATCAATTCTACTGTTCCGTATGGAAAAACTCTTTTAACTATGAATGGTCCAGACCATCTTGATTTCAATTTTCCAGGAAATAGCTTGAATCGTGAATTGAAAAGAAGAACTCTGTCTCCTTCCTTAAATTCTTTTGAACTTCTAATTCTTTTATCATGCCATTTCTTCGTTCTTTCTTTATAGATTAACGAATTATCGTATGCTTCATGTCTTAATTCTTCTAATTCGTTTAGTTGACTTAATCGTAGACGTCCGGCTTCATGTAAATCAAGATTACATGTCTTCAAAGCCCAAAATGCTTTGTGTTCAATTTCTACTGGAAGATGACATGCTTTTCCATAAACAAGTCTAAAAGGTGTGGTTCCAATTGGAGTTTTGTAGGCTGTTCTAAAAGCCCAGAGTGCATCCTCCAATTTAATGGACCATTCCTTCGGATTTGATCCTACGGTTTTCTTTAGAATACGTTTTAAAGCTCGGTTGGTATTTTCAACTTGTCCACTTGTTTGTGGATGATATGCGGTGGAGATTTTATGAGTTACTCCATATCTTTTAAGAACTTTCTCTAGTTTATTATTACAAAAATGAGTACCCCGATCACTTATTAAAGCTTTCGGTGTTCCAAACCTTGCAAAAAGACATTTTAAAAAGTTGACTACAACTCGTGCATCGTTAGTTGGGAGAGCTTGTGCTTCCGCCCATTTAGATACATAATCAATGGCTACGAGTATATATAGATTATTATGAGATTTTGGAAATGGACCCATAAAGTCAATACCCCAAATGTCAAATACTTCACATACTTGGATGACATTTTGTGGCATTTCATCACGTTGACTTATTTTTCCGGCCCTTTGACAAGCATCACAGGATTTGCAAAGAAGGTGTGCGTCTTTGTAAATTGTAGGCCAATAGAATCCAGCATCATAAACTTTTCTTGCTGTTAGTTGAGGCCCATAATGCCCTCCTGTTGGTCCTGTGTGACAATGGTTTAATATTTTACTAGCTTCATCTCCAAATACACATCGGCGTATTATTCCATCGGGACAACTTTTAAACAAATGTGGATCTTCCCAAAAATAGTGTTTTATATCACTGAAGAATTTCTTTCGTCATTGGTACGATAATCCTTTTTCAAGGAATCCACAAACTAAGTAGTTTGCATAGTCTGCAAACCATGGAATTTCTTTATAATCTATCTTCAATAGATATTCATCAGGAAAGTTGTCTTGTATGGCCGATTCATTTAGAACTTCTAATTCGGGATTTTCAAGACGAGAAAGATGATCAGCGGCGAGATTTTCTGCTCCTCTTTTATCTCGGATTTCAATATCAAACTCTTGTAAGAGTAAGATCCAACGGATTAATCTTGGTTTAGCATCTTGTTTTGAAAATAGGTATCTAAGAGCAGAATGGTCGGTATAGACCACCGTTTTTGCTAGAACGAGATATGATCGAAATTTGTCAAAAGCAAAGACAATAGCAAGGAGTTCTTTTTCAGTAGTTGTATAGTTCGTTTGTGCTCCTTGTAACGTCTTACTAGCATAATATATAGGTTGAAATCGTTTTTCAATCCTTTGTCCTAAAACGGCCCCCATTGCAAAATCACTTGCATCGCACATTAGTTCAAATGGTAGATTCCAATTTGGTGTTATCATGATCGGCGCATTAGTTAGTTTCTCTTTAAGAATATTAAAAGATTTGATACACTCATCTGAAAAGATGAATGGAGCATCCTTTTCTAGGAGTTTATTCATAGGAGTGGCAATTTTAGAAAAATCTTTTATGAAACGTCGGTAAAAACCGGCATGCCCTAGAAAACTCCTAACTCCTCTAACATTGGTGGGATGTGGAAGTTTAGCAATTACATCTACTTTAGCTCTATCCACTTCAATTCCTTCTTTTGAAATTTTATGTCCAAGAACGATGCCTTCTTTAACCATGAAATGGCATTTCTCCCAATTAAGTACTAGATTTGATTGTTCGCATCTAATAAGCATTCGTTCCAGATTAGCTAGACATGATTCAAATGTATCACCGAAGACTGAAAAGTCATCCATGAAAACTTCCATGCATTCTTCTATCATGTCGTGAAAAATCGTCATCATACACCTTTGAAAGGTTGCAGGGGCGTTGCAAAGTCCAAATGGCATGCGTTTGTAAGCAAAAGTACCATAAGGGCACGTGAACGTGGTTTTCTCTTGATCTTCGGGTGCTATTGGAATTTGAAAATATCCGGAAAATCCATCTAGAAAACAATAGTAACTATTCCCGGCTAATCTTTCCAACATTTGATCAATGAAAGGTAAGGGAAAGTGATCTTTTCTGGTGGCGTCATTTAATTTTCTATAATCAATACATACACGCCATCCTGTTACAGTCCTAGTAGGAATAAGCTCATTTTTCTCATTTGTAATGACAGTCATGCCACCCTTCTTAGGCACACATTAAACTGGGCTTACCCATGGACTATCAGAGATTGGATAAATTAGACCTGCGTCTAGCAGTTTAATAATCTCTTTCTTAACTACATCTTGCATATTAGGATTTAGTCTTCGTTGGCGTTGCACATACGTTTTATGACCTTCTTCCATAAGGATTTTATGTGTGCAATACGAAGGACTTATTCCTTTAATATCATGAATCTTCCATGCAATGGCTGGTTTATGAGCTTTCAACACAGAAATGAGTTGTGATTTCTCATTTTCAGTAAGAGAAGACGATATTATTACAGGTAATTCAGATTCACCATGTAAATAAGCGTTTTCCAAATGGTTTGGAAGTGGCTTTAACTCTAATTTTAGAGGTTCTTCTATCGATGATTTGTATCGATATCTGTCTTCTTCTTTTAGCATTTGGATTTCTTCTGTTGTTGGCTCATATCCATTAGCTATAAGTGTAGCTAACATTTCAGCTTCATCAATTGGTTCATTACCTTCTCCTAAAGAACATTCTCCTATTCCTTGTAATTCTGGAAATTCTTCTAATAATTCTGCATGTGCATCTATAGTTTGAATATAATAACATGTATCATCTACAGATTGCGGTTGTTGCATTGCTCTATCAACTAAAAAGGTAACACTCTCATCCTCTATACTTAGGGTCAATTTCTTACCGAACACGTCTATCATTGCTTTAGCCGTGTTTAAGAATGGTCTTCCTAATATGAGAGGAACTTGAGAATCTTCTTCCATGTCCAGAACAACAAAATCTACTGGAAATACTAAAGTACCAACTTTAACTAGCATGTTCTCCATTATCCCTCTAGGATATTTTATTGATCTATCAGCTAGTTGTATGCTTATTCTGGTTGGTTTCAATTCTCCAAGGTCTAGTTTAGCGTATAGTGAATACGGCATTAGATTTATACTAGCACCTAAGTCTGCCAATGCTTCTATTGAACTAAGACTACCCAAAAAACATGGAATTGTGAAACTTCCTGGATCAGATAGTTTTTCTGGAATCTTATTCAACAGCACTGCTGAACAATTAGCATTCATGGTAACAGCCGAGAGTTCTTCCATTTTCTTTCTATTTGAGATTAGATCTTTCAAGAATTTATCATATCTAGGCATTCCTGAAATCACATCAATGAAAGGAAGATTTACATTTATCTGTTTAGACATATCCAAGAATTTGGATTGCTCGGCTTCAAGTTTCTCTTTCTTCATTTTACTCGGGTAAGGAAGTGGTGGTTGGTATGGTTTAACATAAGGTTTATCCTTAGCTGTGTTATCTTCATTAACCTTTTCAACTACCGGTTCTTTTCCCTTATCTTGATCAGGTTGTGGTTCTTGTGGAGTAGGAATAGCTTCATCAGAAGTTACAGGTATTTCAGGTGGTTTAAGTGTTGTACCACTTCTTGTGGTAATGGCTTTAGCTGTTTCATTCCGGGGGTTAGCATTTGTATCACTAGGTAGACTTCCCAGTTTTCTTTCACCTATTAACCTTGCTAGGTTACTTACTTCTTGTTCCAGATTTTGAATAGAAGCTTGTTGATTTCTAAATGCTTGAGCATTTTGTTCATTGGTTTGTTTCTGAGATGTGAAAAACTGCGTTTGAGTTTCAACTAGCTTCATCATCATATCTTCTAAATTCGGCTTTTGATCATCGATTTGTTGTGGTGGTTTGTTTTGAAAATTAGGTCTTTGCTGATTGTAATTATTATTGGATACTTGTTGATTGCTAGGACCTTGTTGGTTGTTGTATGGAATATTTCGGTTATAATTCTGGTTTTGATTGTAAATCGGTCTTGGCGGTTGATAATTATTCTGATAATTATTTCCAGGCCTTTGGTTTATGTATGAAATATTCTCTCTTTGTTCCATTGTTAATTCAATACTGAGACAATCTTTTGTCAAATGTGGTCCTCCACACTGCTCACAACTAATTCGTATTGAGTGAATATCCTTAGTCATCTTTTCCATTTGTCTCTCGACAGCATCTATCTTTGCGGAAATGGAATCTAAGTCATGGCTAGAATCGGCTCTAGCTGCTTTAGATGATCTAACGATATCTTTTTCTTGGTGCCATTCGTGTGAGTGGGAAACAGTGTTATCAATAATTTTGTAAGCATCAGTTTCGGTTTTCTTCATAATAGAACCACCAGCCGCTATATCTATGTCTTTCCTTGTAGTGATGTCGTATCCTTGGTAGAATATTTGTACTATTTGACAGGTGTCTAAACCATGTTGCGGACATCCTCTTAATAACTTTCCAAATCTTGTCCACGCCTCATATAGAGTTTCATTCGGCTTCTGTGTGAACGTAACAATTTCTGCTTGAAGTCTTACGGCTTTAGATGCAGGAAAGAATTGTTTAAGAAATTTTTCAACTAAAACATCCCATGTATCAATCGCCCCTTCAGGTAACGATTCCAACCAATCTTTGGCTTCTCCCTTTAAAGTCCAGGGAAAAAACATGAGATATATCTGTTCATCCTCCACTTCTCGGATTTTAAATAGTGTGCAGATCCTATTAAAGGTACGTAGATGTTCATTTGGATCTTCCTTCGGCGCACCACTAAATTGGCATTGATTAGTCACCATGTGTAGAATTTGTCCTTTGATTTCATAATGATGTGTGTAGCGTGAGGGTACGAAATAGTATTATTTTTAATACAAAATACTACAAAATATGACACAAGTTTTATTAATTTACGGATGGGATATACCTAAACCTTGCTACAACACTATAGGCAGTGTACCTAATCGTAGAGTAGTGTAGTTTTTAGTAAGTCCGGTTCGTTCCACAGGGAGCTGGTGATACTTACTATATTTTTAACTATATTTATATAAAATATATATAATTATATAAGTAGTAATATTATTATAAAAGGGGGGTTTTACCGTTTAATGACCGGTTTGTCGATTCTATATTTTAAGCGTAAAGATAAATGACGATAATTAAAGTGCGTAAAATAATGACAATAAATAAAATGACAGTAAATAAAATTGCGAGTATTAAAATGACAGTAAATAAAGATACGATGAGAAATACAATAAAAGAATTATGCTTATTTAAACTTCCGTAATCATGATGTTTGACGTGTTGATTTTAATTTATTACCATGGGTTAATTGTCCTTTGTCCTGGTTTATTTGATACGTCTATCTGGTTTTTGTCCATAATAGTCCATCGGTCATAAATATAAAGTGCGAGTGTCCTCGTCAAATTACCCTTATACCCGAAGTCAAATATTCCAACTAATTAAGGATTTAAACTGTGACGCAGTTATCACTTCTGTCAACAATTACACCAGTTATCACTGTATGTAATCTACCCCTGTTTTGATTAGATATGAATATTAATTTACCCACTTGATCAGTTTGAATAATCAATTACCCAACCCGAATAATTAATTAAATGATTATAATAGATTCCATATGAACGTCACTAAATAGGACAACCATAATCATTATTAATTATTAGGATAATTAATTTGAAGATAGGTTCGACAGACTCCAATGAGTTGTCACTCAATTAGACAATACCCCCATCTATTAATAGTCAATAGTCCAATTTCCACAAGTGTCGGTCTTTTGCCCAAATCTTAATTATGGTACAAAGCCCAATTACCCAATTTTAGTAATTAGCCCAACATCATGATTACTTCGTTTTAAATAAGCATAATAATAACTTAGCTACGAGACATTAAATTAAAAAGGAAAGACATAACTTACAGTGGGTATTAATATCGTAGTATTACACGGGCAGAGTCTTGACTTAAAACCCGTAAATCATTTGTTACAATACTAAACTAAATCATAATTATTAAAATTATAATTAAAATTATAATTATTTATTTATGTTATATGTTTACAGAGAAGGAAAAGAAAAAGATGTGTTTGAGTTCGTGCATAAACTGCCTTTTTATAGGCATTTGGCCAGATTTTTACTGCCATGCGACTCGCATGGGTTTATGCCTATTTGCCATGCGACTCGCATGGCCACGCTGGACAGCTCACATATCTTTTGTCTTCTTGTTCGTCGACATATTTATTAAATATATATAAAATATAAATAATTTTAATAATTATTTATATATTATATTATATTTATGTGCATAGTAGACTAGATATTTTTGGTCCATTGCGTCGGGCGTTTCTTCTTGGCTCGGGTCCCGGTTCCGGATTTTCGGACGTCCTTTCGTACTATTTTATATCGTGTACTTTGCGTTCCGCAACTTGTACTCTTGTCATTTTTAGACGTTCTTCATCAATAATTTGAACCTTTTTATTTGTATCTTGTATATTTGAGCTTTTTTTGGACCTTTGTGTCTTCAATTCGTCGTTTTCGCCTTTTGTCTTCGCACTTATTTAATATAAACGAATATCACTTGAAAATGGAACAATTGCAACTAAAATCTTGTCTTTCTTGGGGGATTTTGCTATGAAATATATGTTCCTTTTTAGCCTTATCAATATCCCCACACTTGAGCGTTGCTTGTCCTCAAGCAATACAGTCTTGAAATAATATAATACATCACACGAATCACTTCTTTATTCTTCACACTTTGTACATCAGTGATTTTGATAGAGCGGTATAAACAATGATATTAACAATAGAACCATGGTTAAAGGTGGGTGTGTCATCCACAGTTGCCTTGGGTTTAGGTCAACGACACTTGCAATCAAATAGCCGATTTACTTTCGGTTTCCAAAGCAAAGTGCACATTTAAAAGGCGGTTTACAGTCCCACATGACTATAAAAATGTAGATCCTTTAGGAAATTGGATCTTTATGAAAACATTTGATCTTTTAAAAATTCAAGCTAGATTTTACCCTAGACAAGTTTTCTGATTTGACCCACCATCGGTGTTTCAAAATATATTTGTGGATCAATATTTTGGCTAAAAACATTTAGGTTCGTGTAATCCACTGCTATCCCGGTATCGGAAAGCACACATCCAGTTTACTTGTTCCGTATATTACCTTTCGGTAAACTACCGTCCGGTTGTAAAGGAAAGCGATGAACAAGAAACTGTTAAGGCAATGTCTAATGACATGCATTTGTTCATGGTCTAATTACGTGTCGGATGCTAGTACTATCCTTGGTAGGAGCAATAGTAAAGATCATCCTATGATTTTTCGGTCTGGCACAAGGTCCTGTCTCCGACCATGCTATGCAACCACCGTTCTTACGGTTGACACCCGATTTGGTTCAGGTGACCTAATGAATTCTGTTGAATTCCCAGGATTTTACGTTCAATGGTAATGAACGCATTGAAAATGGATTTTCAGAAAACAAATCGGTTTTAATTTTGATCAAAATATTTTCTCGTTCAAGCTCGAGTTTAGATATCATCGAATTCCATGAGTTTGAATTCTCAATCTTTAAGGTCAATCTCAAGGATTGAGTAATATCAGGCTTAAAAGCTGATTTTTAATCTTTAAGGAGATTATCCTTTCTGGGGATCTGATTCATTAGTCTTATCAAGCTAATTTGCATGGCGCCCCCCCATTGTACGAGATAAATCCTTCTCATGGTTAGGATAAATCTGACCACTTGGCGACCCTGTTTGATGCTGAGGTCCGTGGATTTCCTGCTGATTTTAGAGATGACTTTTCTAGATTTTTCGTCAACCTACAGCTGGTCTGGACGACAACTTCATGACCTAAATCAAGAAGCGCGTGTCTTTTTCGGAAGACTTTACTTCCTTTTAATGATGGAATTGATTCATCGTGTAGATCCATCTTTTCTTTCAAATATATTACAATAAACCGGGTAAAACTGTTAATTAAGTCCAAAACAAAAGCACCTGCAATAACTTTACAGAAACATGTGATAGATAGTTTTTAATTGAATAACTTGGTACATTCTCCCCACACTTAGTTTCTTTCTTTGCCTTTTTATTCTTCTTTATTCCTTTTTAAATGAATTCAAGCGTTTTGGGTTGTTTCTCAATTTATGTCCTCGAGGTAACGATAATTTCGGTATTAACACCTAGTTTTCATCGTTCATAAATATGTATAAACATGATTTTGACTTCATTTAATTGAAAATTTTGAAAAATTTTACTAGAAGTGGGTAGTCAGTATATAAGACTAGGGCTGTTCCTTGTTATCAGAGAGCACTAGATTCTAATACAACTACTGCGTTACTAGTATTTTAGTTGAAAATTTTTCAAATTTTCATGAAATTTGGCAATTAAACTAAGTATAAACCCGAGAGAATTTATAACCCTTCCCCACACTTGAGATCATGCAATGCCCTCATTTGCATGAAATCAGACTATAATTATAAATTCATGAGGGTGATTAGTGTAGAAAAGTGATTAAAAATACCGAGTTTGTAATTACAAAGCTCGTCGAATGATTGATGGCGCCTCATCGTTCATTCCTCCATTTGTTATATAACATTTGTTATTTTGCGTCTTGTCGTCAAAATTAGTACCTTTTGCTGAACTTTAATGACAGTCTTTGAAAGTGCATTGTTTTACCCTGTTTTGTACATAAGATAAAATACAAACATATATATATATATATATTTTTTGAAGTTTAGTTTATAACCCCACTTTTCAAAAATTTATAAAGTATAATATTTTTGGCATACTTTAAATCAATAAAATTAAAAATAATGATAACAAAATTTGTCGCCCCGCCCTCGGGTAAAGTAATTTCGGCTTAATGACCTAGTCTTCAACTCACGACGAATTTTAGAAATCATTTTTTTCAACTTAATGAATTAAAGTAAATTTTGTTTTTAAAAACTTAAATTAAAATGCATATTAATTTCATAAAAAAAAAACCTACAAAACAAAAATTCAGAATGGAGGGAGAAAACTAGTTCTTTAGTGTCTGCTAGCGGAAAAGACCAATCGGGTTCCATTCTCGGAACTACACGAGAACAGAACAACTAACTCTAGATAGCATTTTCTTTTTAGAACATTTGAATCTCCCCACACTTAGGTAGCCGTGGTGTCAAAATTGTGATTAACTTCATCGTTAATTTCTCTTGGTCCATAATCAACTTGCATATCCGTGACTTTTTCTTTAAGCCATTGGTCGGATTCCTGTGTAATATCCACAATTTCAACTAGTTTCTCCTTTTCTTTAGGTGATAGATTGGATACTAACCGGTTACATAACTTAAAGTTCCCCTTGGTTCTAGCATCGCGAATCCGTTTAATAAGTTTCTTCATTGAACTATTAATAACGAGATCATTTAATTTCGTATCAACAACGGGGTTCTTTGTTATCATGTCATCATTAGGTGTTACTTCATTTTCCCCACACTTAGGCGTTTCATTATTATTAAGCACTACCGTTGGAGTTGGTAAAACAACATGGTTGTTACCAATCGTTTTTGCTGGTTCAATGGTTTTGGTTGGTGGAGATTTAGACTTTCGAATCATAAAGGTGATCGATTTGTTACCACTACTAAGTGTCATTCTTCCATTTCCTACATCAAATAACGCCCCGGTGGACGCAAAGAATGGTCGACCTAAAATTAGAGGAATGTTTGGGTCCTCTTCTATGTCAATGACAATGAATTCGACTAGAAAGGTTAAATTACCTACTTGAATGGGTAGGTTGTCAGCAATTCCAACTGGGTGCTTAATGGTTTGATCAAAGAGTCGAACACTCATATCCGTTGGACTTAACTTACCTACACCTAATCTCTTATATAAGGAAAGAGGCATAACACTCACACTTGCACCTAAATCTGCTAGTGCATCATACATGACACAATCACTAAGTAGACAAGGAACAATAAATTCACCCGGATCACCTACCCTAGGTGGAGGTTTTGGTGGAACTGTATTCACCGGGTTTACTTCTACGGCTTTTGTTTCTTGTACTTTCTTATTCTTTTTCTTCTTCTTCTTTCCAGAGGTATCACAATCTTTATTACCTATCACTTGCTCATACTCAACTCCTTTTCTTGGAAACGGGATGGGTGGTTTGTATGGTGCCACCATTGGCTTTACATACTCGGGTGGTGGTGGTGTAACTTCTTCATTGTTACTCTCATCTAAAACATTCCCATCTTCTGGTGCTGGTTTTTCAGAATTCGTTGAAACCATATTAACATTCTCATTCCGAGGATTTACTTCAGTATTACTCGGTAGCTTTCCTTGTTCCCTCTCACTCATCATGCTAGCAAGAGTACCTACGTGTTTTTCTAGATTCAAAATGGAAGCTTTTTGAGTTCTTAATGACTGATCAAACCTCTCGTTCGTTTGGGTTTGAGTTTCAATAAATTGTGTTTGAGATTCAACTAGCTTAAATACCACTTCTTCCAGATTTGACTTTTTCTCTTCGGTTTGTTGTGGTGGTTTATACAAGCCAGGTCTTTGTTGATTGAAAGTGTTGTTTTGAGTCGGTTGGTTATTCGGACCTTGTTGGTTATACCAGTTATTTTCGGGTCCTTTTGGATTGTAAAGAATGTTTTGATTTCGATTTAAGTTTAGCCTTGGCGGTTGATAATTATTTTGATAATTATTTCCCGGCCTTTGGTTCATATAGGAAACATTCTCTCGTTGTTCCATCGTTGGTTCAATGTGACAATCTTTCAATAAGTGTGGTCCACCGCATTGCTCACAACTGATTCGTATTGCGTGAATATCTTTATTCATCTTTTCCATTCGTCTTTCGAAAGCATCTATTTTTGCGGAAACGGAATCAAAGTCATGGCTAGAATCGGCTCTAGCCACTTTAGATGAACGAAAAATATCTTTTTCTTGGTGCCACTCATGCGAGTGGGAGGCTGTATTATCAATAATTTTGTAAGCTTCAGTTGCGGTTTTCTTCATGATGGAACCACCAGCTGTTATGTCGATGTCTTTTCGTGTAGCAATGTTGACACCTTGGTAGAATATGTAGTGACCCGAACTTTTCCATGTTTATATATATTAATTGAGATTGATATTTACATGATTAAATGTTTCCAACATGTTAAGCAATCAAACTTGTTAAGACTTGATTAATTGAAATATGTTTCATATAGACAATTGACCACCCAAGTTGATCGGTGATTCACGAACGTTAAAACTTGTAAAAACTATATGATGACATATATATGGATATATATATATAGTTAACATGATACTATGATAAGAAAACATATCATAAAGTATATTAACAATGAACTACATATGTAAAAACAAGACTACTAACTTAATGATTTTTAAACGAGACATATATGTAACGATTATCGTTGTAAAGACATTTAATGTATATATATCATATTAAGAGATATTCATACATGATAATATCATGATAATATAATAATTTAAAATCTCATTTGATATTATAAACATTGGGTTAACAACATTTAACAAGATCGTTAACCTAAAGGTTTCAAAACAACACTTACATGTAACGACTAACGATGACTTAACGACTCAGTTAAAATGTATATACATGTAGTGTTTTAATATGTATTTATACACTTTTGAAAGACTTCAATACACTTATCAAAATACTTCTACTTAACAAAAATGCTTACAATTACATCCTCGTTCAGTTTCATCAACAATTCTACTCGTATGCACCCGTATTCGTACTCGTACAATACACAGCTTTTAGATGTATGTACTATTGGTATATACACTCCAATGATCAGCTCTTAGCAGCCCATGTGAGTCACCTAACACATGTGGGAACCATCATTTGGCAACTAGCATGAAATATCTCATAAAATTACAAAAATATGAGTAATCATTCATGACTTATTTACATGAAAACAAAATTACATATCCTTTATATCTAATCCATACACCAACGACCAAAAACACCTACAAACACTTTCATTCTTCAATTTTCTTCATCTAATTGATCTCTCTCAAGTTCTATCTTCAAGTTCTAAGTGTTCTTCATAAATTCCAAAAGTTCTAGTTTCATAAAATCAAGAATACTTTCAAGTTTGCTAGCTCACTTCCAATCTTGTAAGGTGATCATCCAACCTCAAGAAATCTTTGTTTCTTACAGTAGGTTATCATTCTAATACAAGGTAATAATCATATTAAAACTTTGGTTCAATTTCTATAACTATAACAATCTTATTTCAAGTGATGATCTTACTTGAACTTGTTTTCGTGTCATGATTCTGCTTCAAGAACTTCGAGCCATCCAAGGATCCATTGAAGCTAGATCCATTTTTCTCTTTTCCAGTAGGTTTATCCAAGGAAATTAAGGTAGTAATGATGTTCATAACATCATTCGATTCATACATATAAAGCTATCTTATTCGAAGGTTTAAATTTGTAATCACTAGAACATAGTTTAGTTAATTCTAAACTTGTTCGCAAACAAAAGTTAATCCTTCTAACTTGACTTTTAAAATCAAATAAACACATGTTCTATATCTATATGATATGCTAACTTAATGATTTAAAACCTGGAAACACGAAAAACACCGTAAAACCGGATTTACGCCGTCGTAGTAACACCGCGGGCTGTTTTGGGTTAGTTAATTAAAAACTATGATAAACTTTGATTTAAAAGTTGTTATTCTGAGAAAATGATTTTTATTATGAACATGAAACTATATCCAAAAATTATGGTTAAACTCAAAGTGAAAGTATGTTTTCTAAAATGGTCATCTAGACGTCGTTCTTTCGACTGAAATGACTACCTTTACAAAAACGACTTGTAACTTATTTTTCCGACTATAAACCTATACTTTTTCTGTTTATATTCATAAAATAGAGTTCAATATGAAACCATAGCAATTTGATTCACTCAAAACGGATTTAAAATGAAGAAGTTATGGGTAAAACAAGATTGGATAATTTTTCTCATTTTAGCTACGTGAAAATTGGTAACAAATCTATTCCAACCATAACTTAATCAACTTGTATTGTATATTATGTAATCTTGAGATACCATAGACACGTATACAATGTTTTGACCTATCATGTCGACACATCTATATATATTTCGGAACAACCATAGACACTCTATATGTGAATGTTGGAGTTAGCTATACAGGGTTGAGGTTGATTCCAAAATATATATAGTTTGAGTTGTGATCAATACTGAGATACGTATACACTGGGTCGTGGATTGATTCAAGATAATATTTATCGATTTATTTCTGTACATCTAACTGTGGACAACTAGTTATAGGTTACTAACGAGGACAGCTGACTTAATAAACTTAAAACATCAAAATATATTAAAAGTGTTGTAAATATATTTTGAACATACTTTAATATATATGTATATATTGTTATAGGTTCGTGAATCAACAGTGGCCAAGTCTTACTTCCCGACGAAGTAAAAATCTGTGAAAGTGAGTTATAGTCCCACTTTTAAAATCTAATATTTTTGGGATGAGAATACATGCAGGTTTTATAAGTGATTTACAAAATAGACACAAGTACGTGAAACTACATTCTATGGTTGAATTATCGAAATCGAATATGCCCCTTTTTATTAAGTCTGGTAATCTAAGAATTAGGGAACAGACACCCTAATTGACGCGAATCCTAAAGATAGATCTATTGGGCCTAACAAACCCCATCCAAAGTACCGGATGCTTTAGTACTTCGAAATTTATATCATATCCGAAGGGTGTCCCGGAATGATGGGGATATTCTTATATATGCATCTTGTTATTGTCGGTTACCAGGTGTTCACCATATGAATGATTTTTATCTCTATGTATGGGATGTGTATTGAAATATGAAATCTTGTGGTCTATTGTTACGATTTGATATATATAGGTTAAACCTATAACTCACCAACATTTTTGTTGACGTTTAAAGCATGTTTATTCTCAGGTGAATATTAAGAGCTTCCGCTGTTGCATACTAAAATAAGGACAAGATTTGGAGTCCATGTTTGTATGATATTGTGTAAAAACTGCATTCAAGAAACTGATTTCGATGTAACATATTTGTATTGTAAACCATTATGTAATGGTCGTGTGTAAACAGGATATTTTAGATTATCATTATTTGATAATCTACGTAAAGCTTTTTAAACCTTTATTTATGAAATAAAGGTTATGGTTTGTTTTAAAAATGAATGCAGTCTTTGAAAAACGTCTCATATAGAGGTCAAAACCTCGCAACGAAATCAATTAATATGGAACGTTTTTAATCAATAAGAACGGGACATTTCAGTTGGTATCAGAGCGTTGGTCTTAGAGAACCAGAAAATTTGCATTAGTGTGTCTTATCGAGTTTGTTAGGATGCATTAGTGAGTCTGGACTTCGACCGTGTTTTCTTTAAAAATGATTGCTTAACATTTTTGTTGGAAACTATATATTTTTAACATATGAATATTATGTGATATATTAATCTCTTAACGTGTTTGATATTATGTGATAGATGTCTACCTCTAGAACAAGTCCCATTGACTCACCTAATAATAATGAAGAGTCAAATGTAAATTGGAATGATTTGTGGACTGATTCACAAGTTCCCGAAGAGGAACCGGAAGAAGAGTCGGAACCGGAAGAAGAATCGGAACCGGAAGAAGAATCGGAACCGGATGAAGAAATAGAACCGGTGGGGGAAATAATAAAACGGTTAAGTAAAAGAAAATCCTCAACCAACCGACCAAAGTTAATTATGGTCAATGGTGTTTCCGCCAAGGAAGCAAAATATTGGGAGGATTACCAATTCTCCGATGAATCGGATTCCGACGAGAATTCCGATGATGTTATAGAAATTACCCCAACTGAATTTAAAAAGGCAAAAGAAAATAATAAGGGAAAGGGCATAAAAATAGAGAAATCTAATTCCAACCCCGATGAACTTTATATGTATCGTCAACCCCCGAAGTCCTTAAGTTGTAACAATGACCCGGGAACCTCTAAACCACCAGGTTTTTCTAAACCAACGTGGACAACGACGGCTCGTATTAGGGGAACATCATATATCCCTAGAAACTTGGCAAAACGAACCAAAACCGAAGAAGAAGAAACGAGCGAGTCGGAATAAGATAGTTGTATTCGTGTGGTGTAATATATGTAATATAGTGTTCTTATGCTTTATGATATATGTAAAAATTGCTTGTATTAATAAGTATTTTTTTATGAATCTAACTCTTGTCTATTTTACAGTTTAAAAACACAAAATGGATAGACAACCCAATATTTTAAGAGACCTACCCGGAGACATGATTGATGAAATCTTGTCTAGAGTCGGCCAGAATTCTTCGGCACAACTATTTAAGGCGAGATCAGTTTGTAAGACATTCGAAGAACGTTCCAAGAATGTCTTGGTTTATAAGAGACTTTCGTTTGAAAGATGGGGGATATCACATTGGGAAACCCATAAGTTACGATGTGTTTACTTTGACGCATATATTGCGGGGAACCCAAATGCTATTTTACGCAACGGGTTAAGAAATTATTTTGACTCAATATATCCGAATATTGGACTTCGTGATTTAGAAAAAGCGGCTAACATGCAACATAAAGAAGCATGTTATGCTTACGGATTAGTAATGTTCGCTTCTCACCAAAGTGAGAACAAGAACATCGGGCTACAACTATTAAACAAACGTTTCCACAAGTGACGGAGTCGGTAATTGGGGTAAGAAATGAGGTTTTTAGATTATTACGGGACTGTTGGACATTACGTAACCCTCGTCCCTTTGATGACGTTACAACACGCTGTCTTATCAACGGCCATAACAGTTATGTTGCACAAGACCAAGGATGGGAAGTAGTCCTAGTAAAACCAGAATGCATGACTTGTTTCTGGACGTATGAATTACGTGTCTTTATTGCCTTTGCTGAACGACTTTTGTACTAGCTAGAATTGTCTTCACAACTATCTTGTATCAAAGTTATTGTGTGCTATATTTCATGCTTTATGTAAAATAAGCGGTATTGTAAGTTTGTAAAATATTGTATAAAAGTTTGAACGCGAAATATTATTATAATCAGTTTTTCATATAGAATTGTAGTAGTTGAATTGTATATTAGCTACTAAGTATGAACTTAACGGGTAGGTACTACCCGAATTTAAACTTATAAAACGCTAATATGAAGAAAAAGCTTTTATAAATGAGTTCATATTATGCTACGAAATACTATTAACTACTCTTAATATTCTGTATGATTAACTTGTTCCATTTAACTATTTTGAAGGAAATGGCACCGACTACTCGACACACCGTGAATATGAATGAAGAGGAATTCCGTACTTTTCTAGCTTCAAACATAGCCGCAGTATAGGCTGCGCTACATACCAACAATAACCTTGGATCTAGCAGTACAGGAAATCGTGTAGGATGCACCTACAAAGAATTCACTACCTGCAAACCTTTGGAATTTGATGGAACCGAAGGACCGATCGGATTGAAACGGTGGACCGAGAAGGTTGAATCGGTGTTTGCCATAAGTAAGTGTACTGAAGAGGACAAAGTGAAGTACGCTACGCATACCTTCACAGGTTCTGCGTTAACATGGTGGAATACCTATCTAGAGCAACTGGGACAAGATGATGCGTACGCACTACCGTGGTCAGCATTCAAGCACTTGATGAACGAGAAGTACCGTCCCAGAACCGAGGTCAATAAGCTCAAGACAGAACTTAGAGGGTTACGAACCCAAGGATTTGATATTACCACGTACGAAAGACGATTCACAGAATTGTGCCTATTGTGTCCGGGAGCATTCGAAGATGAGGAAGAGAAGATCGACGCGTTTGTGAAAGGATTACCGGAAAGAATCCAAGAAGATATAAGTTCACACGAGCCCGCCTCCATACAACAGGCATGTAGAATGGCTCACAAACTAGTGAACCAGATTGAAGAAAGAATTAAAGAACAGACTGCTGAAGAGGCCAATGTGAAGCAAGTCAAAAGAAAGTGGGAGGAAAACGGTGATAAGAATCACCAATACAACAACAACAGCAATTACAACAATAATCGCAACAATTATCCCAACAATCGCAACATCAATCGCAACTACAACAAACGGCCCAACAACAACAACAACAACAGCAACTACAACAATCATCCCAACAACAATAATAACCGCAACAACAACAACAACAACAATCAGAAGCAGCTATGCCAAAGGTGTGAAAAGAATCACTCGGGGTTCTGCACCAAATTTTGCAACAAGTGTAAAAGAAATGGTCATAGCGCGGCGAAGTGTGAGGTCTACGGACCAGGGGTTAATAGAACGAAAGGAACAAATGGTGTCGGAACGAGTAATGGCGGAGCAAGTAGTGTCGGAGCAAGTTATGCCAATGTAGTTTGTTATAAATGTGGAAAACCAGGCCACATTATTAGAAATTGCCCGAACCAGGAGAACACGAATGGACAAGGCCGTGGAAGAGTTTTCAATATTAATGCGGTAGAGGCACAGGAAGACCCGGAGCTTGTTACGGGTACGTTTCTTATTGACAATAAATCTGCTTACGTTTTATTTGATTCGGGTGCGGATAGAAGCTATATGAGTAGAGATTTTTGTGCTAAATTAAGTTGTCCATTGACGCCTTTGGATAGTAAATTTTTACTCGAATTAGCAAATGGTAAATTAATTTCAGCAGATAATATATGTCGGAATCGAGAAATTAAACTGGTTAGCGAAACATTTAAGATTGATTTGATACCAGTAGAGTTTGGGAGTTTTGATGTGATAATCGGTATGGACTGGTTGAAAGAAGTGAAAGCGGAGATCGTTTGTTACAAAAATGCAATTCGCATTATACGAGAAAAAGGAAAACCCTTAATGGTGTACGGAGAAAAGGGCAACACGAAGCTACATCTTATTAGTAATTTGAAGGCACAAAAACTAATAAGAAAAGGTTGCTATGCTGTTCTAGCACACGTCGAGAAAGTACAAACTGAAGAAAAGAGCATCAATGATGTTCCCATTGCAAAAGAATTTCCCGATGTATTTCCGAAAGAATTACCGGGATTACCCCCACATCGATCCGTTGAATTTCAAATAGATCTTGTACCAGGAGCTGCACCAATAGCTCGTGCTCCTTACAGACTCGCACCCAGCGAGATGAAAGAACTGCAAAGCCAATTACAAGAACTTTTAGAGCGTGGTTTCATTCGACCAAGCACATCACCGTGGGGAGCTCCTGTTTTGTTTGTCAAGAAGAAAGATGGTACATTCAGGTTGTGTATCGACTACCGAGAGTTGAACAAACTTACCATCAAGAACCGCTACCCACTACCGAGAATCGACGACTTATTTGATCAACTACAAGGCTCGTCTGTTTATTCAAAGATTGACTTACGTTCCGGGTATCATCAAATGCGGGTGAAAGAAGATGATATTCCAAAGACTGCTTTCAGAACACGTTACGATCATTACGAGTTTATGGTCATGCCGTTTGGTTTAACTAATGCACCAGCTGTGTTCATGGACCTTATGAACCGAGTGTGTGGACCATACCTTGACAAGTTTGTCATTGTTTTCATTGATGACATACTTATTTACTCAAAGAATGACCAAGAACATGGTGAACATTTGAGAAAGGTGTTAGAAGTATTGAGGAAGGAAGAATTGTACGCTAAGTTTTCAAAGTGTGCATTTTGGTTGGAAGAAGTTCAATTCCTCGGTCACATAGTGAACAAAGAAGGTATTAAGGTGGATCCGACAAAGATAGAAACTGTTGAAAAGTGGGAAACCCCGAAAACTCCGAAACACATACGCCAGTTTTTAGGACTAGCTGGTTACTACAGAAGGTTCATCCAAGACTTTTCCAGAATAGCAAAACCCTTGACTGCATTAACGCATAAAGGGAAGAAATTTGAATGGAATGATGAACAAGAGAAAGCATTTCAGTTATTGAAGAAAAAGCTAACTACGGCACCTATATTGTCATTGCCTGAAGGGAATGATGATTTTGTGATTTATTGTGATGCATCAAAGCAAGGTCTCGGTTGTGTATTAATGCAACGAACGAAGGTGATTGCTTATGCTTCTAGACAATTGAAGATTCACGAACAAAATTATACGACGCATGATTTGGAATTAGGCGCGGTTGTTTTTGCATTAAAGACTTGGAGGCACTACTTATATGGGGTCAAAAGTATTATATATACCGACCACAAAAGTCTTCAACACATATTTAATCAGAAACAACTGAATATGAGGCAGCGTAGGTGGATTGAATTATTGAATGATTACGACTTTGAGATTCGTTACCACCCGGGGAAGGCAAATGTGGTAGCCGATGCCTTGAGCAGGAAGGACAGAGAACCCATTCGAGTAAAATCTATGAATATAATGATTCATAATAACATTACTACTCAAATAAAGGAGGCGCAACAAGGAGTTTTAAAAGAGGGAAATTTAAAGGATGAAATACCCAAAGGATCGGAGAAGCATCTTAATATTCGGGAAGACGGAACCCGGTATAGGGCTGAAAGGATTTGGGTACCAAAATTTGGAGATATGAGAGAAATGGTACTTAGAGAAGCTCATAAAACCAGATACTCAATACATCCTGGAACGGGGAAGATGTACAAGGATCTCAAGAAACATTTTTGGTGGCCGGGTATGAAAGCCGATGTTGCTAAATACGTAGGAGAATGTTTGACGTGTTCTAAGGTCAAAGCTGAGCATCAGAAACCATCAGGTCTACTTCAACAACCCAAAATCCCGGAATGGAAATGGGAAAACATTACCATGGATTTCATCACTAAATTGCCAAGGACTGCAAGTGGTTTTGATACTATTTGGGTAATAGTTGATCGTCTCACCAAATCAGCACACTTCCTACCAATAAGAGAAGATGACAAGATGGAGAAGTTAGCACGACTGTATTTGAAGGAAGTCGTCTCCAGACATGGAATACCAATCTCTATTATCTCTGATAGGGATGGCAGATTTATTTCAAGATTCTGGCAGACATTACAGCAAGCATTAGGAACTTGTCTAGACATGAGTACTGCCTATCATCCACAAACTGATGGGCAGAGCGAAAGGACGATACAAACGCTTGAAGACATGCTACGAGCATGTGTTATTGATTTCGGAAATAGTTGGGATCGACATCTACCGTTAGCAGAATTTTCCTACAACAACAGCTACCATTCAAGCATTGAGATGGCGCCGTTTGAAGCACTTTATGGTAGAAAGTGCAGGTCTCCGATTTGTTGGAGTGAAGTGGGGGATAGACAGATTACGGGTCCGGAGATTATACAAGAAACTACCGAGAAGATCATCCAAATTCAACAACGGTTGAAAACCGCCCAAAGTCGACAAAAGAGCTACGCTGACATTAAAAGAAAAGATATAGAATTTGAAATTGGAGAGATGGTCATGCTTAAAGTTGCACCTTGGAAAGGCGTTGTTCGATTTAGTAAACGAGGGAAATTAAATCCAAGGTATATTGGACCATTCAAGATTATTGATCGTGTCGGACCAGTAGCTTACCGACTAGAGTTACCTCAACAACTCGTGGCTGTACATAACACTTTCCACGTCTCGAATTTAAAGAAATGTTTTGCTAAAGAAGATCTCACTATTCCGTTAGATGAAATCCAAATCAACGAAAAACTTCAATTCATCGAAGAACCCGTCGAAATAATGGATCGTGAGGTTAAAAGACTTAAGCAAAACAAGATACCAATTGTTAAGGTTCGATGGAATGCTCGTAGAGGACCCGAGTTCACCTGGGAGCGTGAAGATCAGATGAAGAAGAAATACCCGCATCTATTTCCAGAAGATTCGTCAACACCTTCAACAGCTTAAAATTTCGGGACGAAATTTATTTAACGAGTAGGTACTGTAGTGACCCGAACTTTTCCATGTTTATATATATTAATTGAGATTGATATTTACATGATTAAATGTTTCCAACATGTTAAGCAATCAAACTTGTTAAGACTTGATTAATTGAAATATGTTTCATATAGACAATTGACCACCCAAGTTGATCGGTGATTCACGAACGTTAAAACTTGTAAAAACTATATGATGACATATATATGGATATATATATATAGTTAACATGATACTATGATAAGAAAACATATCATAAAGTATATTAACAATGAACTACATATGTAAAAACAAGACTACTAACTTAATGATTTTTAAACGAGACATATATGTAACGATTATCGTTGTAAAGACATTTAATGTATATATATCATATTAAGAGATATTCATACATGATAATATCATGATAATATAATAATTTAAAATCTCATTTGATATTATAAACATTGGGTTAACAACATTTAACAAGATCGTTAACCTAAAGGTTTCAAAACAACACTTACATGTAACGACTAACGATGACTTAACGACTCAGTTAAAATGTATATACATGTAGTGTTTTAATATGTATTTATACACTTTTGAAAGACTTCAATACACTTATCAAAATACTTCTACTTAACAAAAATGCTTACAATTACATCCTCGTTCAGTTTCATCAACAATTCTACTCGTATGCACCCGTATTCGTACACGTACAATACACAGCTTTTAGATGTATGTACTATTGGTATATACACTCCAATGATCAGCTCTTAGCAGCCCATGTGAGTCACCTAACACATGTGGGAACCATCATTTGGCAACTAGCATGAAATATCTCATAAAATTACAAAAATATGAGTAATCATTCATGACTTATTTACATGAAAACAAAATTACATATCATTTATATCTAATCCATACACCAACGACCAAAAACACCTACAAACACTTTCATTCTTCAATTTTCTTCATCTAATTGATCTCTCTCAAGTTCTATCTTCAAGTTCTAAGTGTTCTTCATAAATTCCAAAAGTTCTAGTTTCATAAAATCAAGAATACTTTCAAGTTTGCTAGCTCACTTCCAATCTTGTAAGGTGATCATCCAACCTCAAGAAATCTTTGTTTCTTACAGTAGGTTATCATTCTAATACAAGGTAATAATCATATTAAAACTTTGGTTCAATTTCTATAACTATAACAATCTTATTTCAAGTGATGATCTTACTTGAACTTGTTTTCGTGTCATGATTCTGCTTCAAGAACTTCGAGCCATCCAAGGATCCATTGAAGCTAGATCCATTTTTCTCTTTTCCAGTAGGTTTATCCAAGGAAATTAAGGTAGTAATGATGTTCATAACATCATTCGATTCATACATATAAAGCTATCTTATTCGAAGGTTTAAATTTGTAATCACTAGAACATAGTTTAGTTAATTCTAAACTTGTTCGCAAACAAAAGTTAATCCTTCTAACTTGACTTTTAAAATCAAATAAACACATGTTCTATATCTATATGATATGCTAACTTAATGATTTAAAACCTGGAAACACGAAAAACACCGTAAAACCGGATTTACGCCGTCGTAGTAACACCGCGGGCTGTTTTGGGTTAGTTAATTAAAAACTATGATAAACTTTGATTTAAAAGTTGTTATTCTGAGAAAATGATTTTTATTATGAACATGAAACTATATCCAAAAATTATGGTTAAACTCAAAGTGGAAGTATGTTTTCTAAAATGGTCATCTAGACGTCGTTCTTTCGACTGAAATGACTACCTTTACAAAAACGACTTGTAACTTATTTTTCCGACTATAAACCTATACTTTTTCTGTTTATATTCATAAAATAGAGTTCAATATGAAACCATAGCAATTTGATTCACTCAAAACGGATTTAAAATGAAGAAGTTATGGGTAAAACAAGATTGGATAATTTTTCTCATTTTAGCTACGTGAAAATTGGTAACAAATCTATTCCAACCATAACTTAATCAACTTGTATTGTATATTATGTAATATTGAGATACCATAGACACGTATACAATGTTTCGACCTATCATGTCGACACATCTATATATATTTCGGAACAACCATAGACACTCTATATGTGAATGTTGGAGTTAGCTATACAGGGTTGAGGTTGATTCCAAAATATATATAGTTTGAGTTGTGATCAATACTGAGATACGTATACACTGGGTCGTGGATTGATTCAAGATAATATTTATCGATTTATTTCTGTACATCTAACTGTGGACAACTAGTTATAGGTTACTAACGAGGACAGCTGACTTAATAAACTTAAAACATCAAAATATATTAAAAGTGTTGTAAATATATTTTGAACATACTTTAATATATATGTATATATTGTTATAGGTTCGTGAATCAACAGTGGCCAAGTCTTACTTCCCGACGAAGTAAAAATCTGTGAAAGTGAGTTATAGTCCCACTTTTAAAATCTAATATTTTTGGGATGAGAATACATGCAGGTTTTATAAGTGATTTACAAAATAGACACAAGTACGTGAAACTACATTCTATGGTTGAATTATCGAAATCGAATATGCCCCTTTTTATTAAGTCTGGTAATCTAAGAATTAGGGAACAGACACCCTAATTGACGTGAATCCTAAAGATAGATCTATTGGGCCTAACAAACCCCATCCAAAGTACCGGATGCTTTAGTACTTCGAAATTTATATCATATCCGAAGGGTGTCCCGGAATGATGGGGATATTCTTATATATGCATCTTGTTATTGTCGGTTACCAGGTGTTCACCATATGAATGATTTTTATATCTATGTATGGGATGTGTATTGAAATATGAAATCTTGTGGTCTATTGTTACGATTTGATATATATAGGTTAAACCTATAACTCACCAACATTTTTGTTGACGTTTAAAGCATGTTTATTCTCAGGTGAATATTAAGAGCTTCCGCTGTTGCATACTAAAATAAGGACAAGATTTGGAGTCCATGTTTGTATGATATTGTGTAAAAACTGCATTCAAGAAACTGATTTCGATGTAACATATTTGTATTGTAAACCATTATGTAATGGTCGTGTGTAAACAGGATATTTTAGATTATCATTATTTGATAATCTACGTAAAGCTTTTTAAACCTTTATTTATGAAATAAAGGTTATGGTTTGTTTTAAAAATGAATGCAGTCTTTGAAAAACGTCTCATATAGAGGTCAAAACCTCGCAACGAAATCAATTAATATAGAACGTTTTTAATCAATAAGAACGGGACATTTCAGAATATTTGTACTATTTGGTAAGTGTCTAAACCGTGTTGAGGACATCCTCTCAACAACCTTCCGAATCTTGTCCACGCCTCATATAATGTTTCATTTGGCTTTTGCGCGAACGTAACAATTTCTCCTTGAAGTCTCACGGCTTTAGATGCCGGAAAGAATTGTTTAAGAAATTTTTCAACTAAAACATCCCATGTGTCAATCGCCCCTTCAGGTAACGATTCTAACCAATCTTTGGCTTCTCCCTTTAAAGTCCAGGGAAACAACATGAGATAGATCTGCTCATCCTCAACTTCTCGGATTTTGAATAGTGTACAAATTCTTTTAAACGTACGAAGGTGTTCGTTAGGATCTTCATTCGGTGCACCACTGAATTGGCATTGGTTAGTTACCATGTGTAGAATTTGTCCTTTGATTTCATAATCTGGCGCATTAACTTCTGGCTTAATAATGGCGTGACCTTGGCCCGTGCGTGTGGCTCTCATTCGATCTTCCATACTTAGAGGTTCCGTTACTTCCATAATTGAATTTGTTGAATACGAATCACTAGAGGATTCTGATTTAATGGTTTGTGGTTCAGGTGGAATAATTAGTGGATCAGGATCTCGGAATTGTCCTTGAATATGCTCCGGGTTCTTAATTGTGAAGTCGGGTTCAAAAGATGGATTATCGGAAATTTGAGTTGGAGTTCTTGTTCGACTAGATGACGATTCTAAAGAAAAATCAACGGCGACAATATTTGCTAGATGTCTTGATCGAGTTACAGGTGGTGAACGTATGACCGGTGGTGAACGTTTTGCTCGGTGCATTCACTGAATATCCTATTAGTTTTTAAAAAGGAAAGAAAAATTATAATAAGTTATCCAATTAATAGACTTTTCTGATTTTGCCCACGTTTCGAATAGTCAAAAGATGCAGCAGAGGGGCAGGATTCGTTTGGTCTCAATATAATTGAGTACTGTTTGGCTCCAATAACCCGGTCCACGTACAAATCCAACTATTACTACGAACCAGAAAATTTTGATGTCTATCAATTTAACCACTTAAAATAAATTTTCGTAATTTTAAGAAATTTAGAGAAGAAGTAGAAAAAATTCTAAGTCCTAAAAACTAGAATGGCGAGAAATAAGAGAGAAAAAGATTGCGCGTCGAAAAGTGTCGAAAAATAAAAAGGTCGAAAGAATTGTTTAAGAATTTTTTCAACTAAAACATCCCATGTATCAATCGGCTTTAGATGCAGGAAAGAATTGTTTAAGAATTTTTTCAACTAAAACATCCCATGTATCAATCGCCCCTTCAGGTAACGATTCCAACCAATCTTTGGCTTCTCCCTTTAAAGTCCAGGGAAAAAACATGAGATATATCTGTTCATCCTCCACTTCTCGGATTTTAAATAGTGTGCAGATCCTATTAAAGGTACGTAGATGTTCATTTGGATCTTCCTTCGGCGCACCACTAAATTGGCATTGATTAGTCACCATGTGTAGAATTTGTCCTTTGATTTCATAATGATGTGTGTAGCGTGAGGGTACGAAATAGTATTATTTTTAATACAAAATACTACAAAATATGACACAAGTTTTATTAATTTACGGATGGGATATACCTAAACCTTGCTACAACACTATAGGCAGTGTACCTAATCGTAGAGTAGTGTAGTTTTTAGTAAGTCCGGTTCGTTCCACAGGGAGCTGGTGATACTTACTATATTTTTAACTATATTTATATAAAATATATATAATTATATAAGTAGTAATATTATTATAAAAGGGGGGTTTTACCGTTTAATGACCGGTTTGTCGATTCTATATTTTAAGCGTAAAGATAAATGACGATAATTAAAGTGCGTAAAATAATGACAATAAATAAAATGATAGTAAATAAAATTGAGAGTATTAAAATGACAGTAAATAAAGATACGATGAGAAATACAATAAAAGAATTATGCTTATTTAAACTTCCGTAATCATGATGTTTGACGTGTTGATTTTAATTTATTACCATGGGTTAATTGTCCTTTGTCCTGGTTTATTTGATACGTCTATCTGGTTTTTGTCCATAATAGTCCATCGGTCATAAATATAAAGTGCGAGTGTCCTCGTCAAATTACCCTTATACCCGAAGTCAAATATTCCAACTAATTAAGGATTTAAACTGTGACGCAGTTATCACTTCTGTCAACAATTACACCAGTTATCACTGTATGTAATCTACCCCTGTTTTGATTAGATATGAATATTAACTTACCCACTTGATCAGTTTGAATAATCAATTACCCAACCCGAATAATTAATTAAATGATTATAATAGATTCCATATGAACGTCACTAAATAGGACAACCATAATCATTATTAATTATTAGGATAATTAATTTGAAGATAGGTTCGACAGACTCCAATGAGTTGTCACTCAATTAGACAATACCCCCCATCTATTAATAGTCAATAGTCCAATTTCCACAAGTGTCGGTCTTTTGCCCAAACCTTAATTATGGTACAAAGCCCAATTACCCAATTTTAGTAATTAGCCCAACATCATGATTACTTCGTTTTAAATAAGCATAATAATAACTTAGCTACAAGACATTAAATTAAAAAGGAAAGACATAACTTACAGTGGGTATTAATATCGTAGTATTACACGGGCAGAGTCTTGACTTAAAACCCGTAAATCATTTGTTACAATACTAAACTAAATCATAATTATTAAAATTATAATTAAAATTATAATTATTTATTTATGTTATATGTTTACAGAGACGGAAAAGAAAAAGATGTGTTTGAGTTCGTGCATAAACTGCCTTTTTATAGGCATTTGGCCAGATTTTTACTTCCATGCGACTCGCATGGGTTTATGCCTATTTGCCATGCGACTCGCATGGCCACGCTGGACAGCTCACATATCTTTTGTCTTCTTGTTCGTCGACATATTTATTAAATATATATAAAATATAAATAATTTTAATAATTATTTATATATTATATTATATTTATGTGCATAGTAGACTAGATATTTTTGGTCCATTGCGTCGGGCGTTTCTTCTTGGCTCGGGTCCCGGTTCCGGATTTTCGGACGTCCTTTCGTACTATTTTATATCGTGTACTTTGCGTTCCGCAACTTGTACTCTTGTCATTTTTAGACGTTCTTCATCAATAATTTGAACCTTTTTATTTGTATCTTGTATATTTGAGCTTTTTTTGGACCTTTGTGTCTTCAATTCGTCGTTTTCGCCTTTTGTCTTCGCACTTATTTAATATAAACGAATATCACTTGAAAATGAAACAATTGCAACTAAAATCTTGTCTTTCTTGGGGGATTTTGCTATGAAATATATGTTCCTTTTTAGCCTTATCACATAATCTGGCGCATTAATGTCTGGATGAGTAATTGCTTGACCTTGGCCAGTGCGTTTAGCTCTCATTCGGTCTTCCATACTTAAAGGTTCCAGATTCTCCATAATTGAATTTGTTGAATCGGAATCACTAGAGGATTCTGATTTAATGGTTCGTTCCTCAACAATCTCTGTTTGAATGATTGGTGGTTCCGGAGGAAAGTTTAGTGGTTCAGGATCTACGAATCGTTCCTGAATATTCTCCGGATTCTCAATTGTGAGGTCGGGTTCAAAAAATGGATTATCGGAAATTTGAACTGGAGTACTTGGTCGACTGGATGACGATTTTAAAGAAAAATCAACGGCAGTAATATTTGCTAAATGTCTTGATCTAGTTACAGGTGGTGAACGTACAAAAGGTGGTGAACGTCTTGCTCGATGCATTCACTGAATATCCTATTAGTTTTTAAAAGGAAAGAAAAATTATAATAAGTTATCCAATCAATAGACTTTTCTGATTTTGCCCACGTTTCGAATAGCCAAAAGATGCAGCAGAGGGGCAGGATTCGTTTGGTCTCAATATAATTGAGGACTGTTTGGCTCCAATAACCCGGTCCACGTACAAATCCAACTATTACTACGAACCAGAAAATTTTGATGTCTATCAATTTAACCACTTAAAATAAATTTTCGTAATTTTAAGAAATTTAGATAAGAAGTAGAATAAAAATCTATGTCCTAAAACTAGAATAGCGAGAAATAAGAAAGAAAAAGAGTTCGTCGAAAAAGGTCGAAAAAGAAAAATGGTTGAAAAATAAAAGGTGACGGAAAAATAAAAGAAACTTATAAAACTTAAAAACACTTGACTAACCTAACCTTATTACTACAACTAACTTAAAATTATAATCGCAAATTGAGATTACTAATTGGAATGATAATTGATACATAGGAAAAAGTCGTCTAAAAATATGAAAGCTTACAGGAAAAACTAAATCCCAAATGGAAATAACTTAAAAAGAAACTAAAACTTAAAAAGGCGTCGCAAAATTCTAAAGTACCTAAATCTTAGTCTAAAGAAAAAGCACTTAAGGAATTCTATGGCAAAGCCTAAAAATCTAGAAGTAAAAATAACTATGGCAAAAACTAAGTTTAAAACTAAATATGAGCGAAAAATACAAATATTACGCTAAAACAATTAAAAAGGGACAAAATATAAAAATATACTAAAAGTTGTAAAAAGTTACAAATTTTTATAAAAATATTATTTTTATATTAATTATTTATTAGAACTATTAATTTTTATATATTAATAAAACTAAATAAACTTAATATTACAAATTAAATAAATAAAACTAAATTAATTAATATTAATTAACTAAACAATCCCTAATTAGGGTGTTAATAATAAAAATTAAAATATACTCCGTAATTAATGCGATATTAGGGTTCTGGTCTGGCCTGTCAGGGCGGCTCCGCGAGTTGCGTTGCCCGAAGCAGAAAACTCCGCGACTCGCGGGGTTCAAATTTTCAGATGACAGGTTAAATAAAATTCGACGCGATTTTTTTTTCTTTTTTTTTTATTATTATTTTCTGTTTTATATTTTTCTGTTTTAAAATCTAAATATTTGTATATAAAAAAAAACTTATATTTAAAAACTAAAATAAAAATAGAATTACTTTATAATTTTATAAATAAAAATCTTAAAGCTAGATTTATATATATATATATATATATATATTTTTTTCGGTTTTTTTTTATGTTTTAAATAAAAACCAAATACTTAAATAAAACTTATATTTTTATAAAATAAAAATAAAGAAACTTTATAAAACTTAAATATTTAACAAAATCTTAAAAATATATAAATTTTTGTTTTTCTTTTTATATTTTTGAATATTTAAAGCGTATTTTTACAAAAGTGAATTTTAATAAAAGTAAACTAAAATTTTTTTTTTCTTATATTAGCGTTGCGCTTCCGGCTTTTAAGAGTTCCCCAGCAGCGGCGCCAAAAATAACTTGATGTCGTGCGAGGTGTATATAAAATAGCTATTAAAATTTTACAAGAAATACTATTAAATACGATACAATTTTACACAAGATGTTTATTTATTTAGAGAATGGATATACTTAAACCTTGCTACAACACTTATAGGCAGTGTACCTAATCGTACAGTAGTGTAGTTTTTAGTAAGTCCGGTTCGTTCCACAGGGAATCTTTTTACAAAGCTTAACGCTATATTAGTTTAAATTTATAAAAATACAAATATATATATAAGTAATATTATTATTATAAAGGGGGTTTTTACCGTTTAATGACCGGTTGTCGATTTTAAAACTTTAGTCGCAGTTAAAACCAAATATAAAATAATAAATAAATACAAGACTTAATTTAAAGCGTAAAGTAAATAACGATAATGAAATTGCGAATAATAAAAGTGCGATAAAATAAACTTGCGATAATTAAAAAGTACGATAATTAAAAGTGCAATTAAATACAATAACAATAAAAATGCGATAATTAGAAGTGCAATTAAATATAAAATAAAGGAAATTAAATATGAAATAAAAGAATTATGCTTATTTAAACTTCCGTAATCATGATGGTTGACGTGTTGATTTTAGTTTTATGCCCATGGGTTAATTGTCCTTTGTCCTGGATTATTTAATATGTCCGTCTGGTTTTTGTCCATAACAGTCCATCAGTCATAAATATAAATTGCGAGTGTCCTCGTCAAATTATTCTTATACCCGAAGTTAAATATTCCAACTAATTGGGGACTTAAACTGTAACAAGATTTTAATACTTTGTTTAATAATTACACCAGGATGTCGACTGAGTGTAACCCAAGGTTTTAATATTTTGTTATCAATTATACCAAGTGTCCTTGTACATAATTTCACCCCTATTTTAATTATTCTAGTGGCTATTAATCCATTCCCGTGTCCGGTTAAATGAACGATTATTCGTACATATAAATACCCCACCCATCGTGTCCGATCGAGTGTATATGGTAATTTATAGGGACGCCCAATTGTAAATCTTTATATTAACATTAACAAACTATCATTTAGTTAAACAAATATAAAGCCCATTAATAGCCCATAGTCTAATTTCCACAAGTGTCGTTCTTTTGTCCAAACCCCAATTATGGTACAAAGCCCAATTACCCAATTTTAGTAATTAGCCCAACATCATGATTACTTCGGAATAAATAAGCATAATAATAACTTAGCTACGAGACATTAAATTAAAAAGGTTGAACATAACTTACAATGATTAAAAATAGCGTAGCGTTACACGGACAGAATTTCGACTTACACCCTTACAATATTCGCTAACATACCCTTATTATTAGGATTTAAAATTAAAATTAAAATATAAATTATAAATATATATTTACGTATATATTGAGAGAGAGATAGATATATGTTTATAAAAATGATCAGAATTCGGTTGGCTTTATAGGGAATTGAGTTCAGGTATACTCCGCGACTCGCGGCCCTTTTTTGCCTTCAAACTCCGCGAGTCGCGGAGTTTGTAAATACAGCTCACTCCATTTTGGAGTCTTTCTTGCCGACGGTTTTAAATATTAATATAATATATATATAATTTTTAAGAATTATTTATATATTATATTATATTTATGTGCATAGTTGACTTGTAATTTTTAGTCCGTTGCGTCGAGCGTTGAGAGTTGACTCTGGTCCCGGTTCCGGATTTTCGAACGTCCTTGCGTACAATTTAATATCTTGTACTTTGCGTTTTGAATCTTGTACTCTTGTAATTTCGAGACGTTTCTTATCAATAATTGGAACCTCTTTGATTGTATTTTGTACTTTTGAGCTTTTTGGTCGTTTGCGTCTTCAATTCGTCGAATCTGTCTTTTGTCTTCACCTTTTATTATTTAAACGAATATCACTTTTAAATAGAACAATTGTAACTAAAAGCTTGTCTTTCTTGAGGAATAATGCTATGAAATATATGTTCGTTTTTAGCATTATCAGTCACTAGTACGAGTGACCACATTTTTGAGGGTCAACCACACATGTGAGGACTCACGCGCACGAGTGAGACCTCAGTCACACGTGTGAGCACATGGTCAGATTTGTGAAAACTTGTTTTGGTCATAACTTTCAAACAATAACTCCGTTTTTGATGAATCAAATATCGTTGGAATCGTAATGAAAAATTCTTTCCAATGGTAAACTCTTTAGAAGCTATATCAAAATGTATTTAGGTCAGAAATAGAGGTATTAGCGTGTGTGTCTAGTGTGCATGCGTTAATCTGTTATTATGGGTTAAATTCTTGATATAGGCTTATGAATGAATGAATATATGATGAATATAGGTTGGAAAATATCTTTACAGGTTGCTATTGATGTTCCTTATCACTCACACAAGTGACCTTCACTCGCACGAGTGAGCTTTCACTCGTACGGTTGAGGCGGTCAACCGCATGGTGAACCGCACGAGTGAGTGGTTACTTGAACTGTTATATTTTTCAAGTTGGATCGTACGATTGAGATGTGACTCGTACGAGTCATATGTCACTCGTGTGGTCAACCGTATAGATCTACTGTTGTGTAATTAGAGATTTGGCCAAGGACCAAACGTACGAGTGAGGGGTCACCCACACGGTTGAGGTTTCTCAGACGTGCGGATGAGTGTCACTCGTACGGTTGACAGGTCAGATTGATTAAGTGTTGGTATTGGTGTTGTTGTTTTGTTATTGGGTTGTTATCAAGACATGATTACTGACTATGTTATGTCTATTCTCAGGTGATAAAGACGAAGAGAAGGCTCAGTAAGATTAGAATTCTGAGTTCCTTCTATTGCTGGTAATCATTAAGTGTGATTATCTCCGGGTGTAGTATAGAGTAGCAAGTTGTGCTACTATGTTATACTGTTATAGTTTCCATGCTTAGTAGATATGTTGTAATAATGATCACTGTAGAGTTGCCATGCTAGTCGTAGTGACAGTTGTCCGTAGTGGTAGTTGCTTAACAGTTGTGTGCACAAGTTGTAGTTGCCAGTTGGAACCTATAGTTGTTAGGTTCAGCTCAAAGAGGTCAACCTAGTTGTGGTTGGGTCTAGTTGGCTACTGTTTGTTGAGTATAGTGCTGAACGATGCATCACCTGCGTATGGATGACTATGCTGGGGATTCAGTAGTAAAGACTATCGGTAGACGCTAGACTGATCAGCTAGTGGTTGTGTGCCCGTACAAGCCGCCGATCCTCTAGTTAGAGCATAGTTGCTAGATGTCAGTTGCCAGTTGATAGTTGCTAGTTGTTAGTTGCCAGATGATTAGTTGTTAGTTGCCGGTTGCCTGTTATTGATTGTTGTAGCTGCTGTAGTTGTACAAGTTGGTACTGTATGCTAGATCTGTTAGATGATTCCATTCACTTAGCGTTGTGCTAACCCCCCTTACCTCCTCCCTTGCAGGTTTTGGATGTTAGCGGGTTTCGGGATAGAAGTGGTTGTTTGAAGATATATTTGACAATACGAACTCTGATGTCTAAACTTTTATAAATATGTAACTAGTCGTTTGATGTAACACCGGTGGTTTGTAATGGAGTAATTAACTAAGGGTATTTATGTAAATTAAGTCTTCCGCTGTGATTTAAAAAAAAATCAGGGTGTTAAAACTTGGTATCAGAGCATAGGTTTGGCCGCATGTACATTGTGTTGAATGTCATGTTCCCAAACCTTGTGTTGTGTCAAACATATCTGAGGGGACGGGTTAAGTGAATGTAGGGATTACATGCGTTAGTTGATAGGTACTAACCGGTTTTCCACTAAGTGTTTGTGTGAGTTATTGTGGTAGTGCAGATATGGCAGATAATACAGGAAATGCAACTGGTCCGTCAGCCCCCGGAACATTTAGAGCCCAGATGAAGACGGGTATGTGTCAGAAGATAACCCGCATGAACAAATTCTAGATTTGGAAAATCGGTTAAAGGAAGCAAATGATCAAATAATAGAATTAGAACAAAGTCAGGTAATAGTGAATCCAAGTGGCAGTGTACCGAATCAGATGTTTAGTGGGTATCCGGTGCAGTCAAATATGTATCAGCAAACTGGAAGTGCTTTCCAACAACAGCAATGGTTGCCACCTCAGTACCAGTTTCCTCAACAGTATCAGATGCCACCTCAGTATAATCAACAGTTCCCAAATTAGATGTGGGGTCCTTATCAGATGCTGACATTTCAACAACCGAGGAAATGTACCTTCAAACAATTCCTGAATTGTAATCCGCCAGAGTACTCAGGAAGTTCTAATCCAACAATAACCCTTAACTGGTTAAGGGAGATATAAAAGGTTTTTGAGGCCTGTCAGTGCGAACCAGAATTACAGGTTATTTATGCTAGTCGTATGCTGAAGAATAGGGCAATGGTTTGGTGAGATACAGTTATTTCTAGTATACCGAAAGAGAAAGTGAGCATGATTACTTGGGAACAAATTTATAGTAAAGTTTGTGAACAGTATTGTTCGTCCTATGACCTCAATCGAATTAAGACAGAATTTCTGGCAATGAAAATGACACCTCAGATGACGATACATGAGGTGATTGGGCATTATATGGATAAATTAAGGTTCGTGCAACAGTGGGTTCCAGACGAACAGGCCAGAATTCAACATTTTGTTAATATAATTTTACCAGAGTACAGAACGATGGTTAGAATGGCGACGACGCTATTGCAAGTGTTTGTTATAGCCAAGATGGTAGAAGATGACGTTAAAGCAGCAAGAAATACAATGGTAGGTTATGTGGTACCACAACAAGATCGGGTGATGAGTCATTCGGACTCTAGGTCAAAGAAGTCTATTAAGTTGAAATAGAAAAGTGGGTCAGAACAGAGTGGGACAGCATCAAGTCAGAATTCTTGGTGTTATAGTTGCAGATCATCTCATAGTGGTCCTTGTTCAGATTAATCCAAAACATGTTTAAGATGTGGAATTGTGGGGCACGAGATTCAGATGTGTTCGTTCCAAGAGGATGTATGTTGGAAATGTCATCAAGTGGGGCATAGGTCAGCTCAGTGTTCGTATGTAAGAGGATCAGGTTCTGGGGCGGGGCCTGGAGCACAGTTGGGATCAGTAGGTGGATCTTCTGGTTCTCCAGTTGGGCAGAAAAGAAAGAATCCACCTACGGCAACAGCAAGAGCTTATCAGATGGTTGCAGATGCAGATGTTGTATATGACGTGAATACAGGTATGCTTTAAAATCTTCATACTGTTTATATATATATATATATATATATATATATATATATATATATATATATATATATGTATATGATTGTGCGTATATATATGTGTGTGTGTTAGATTGGTAGATCTTGATAGTAGTGTTCGATTTATTTGTTGCATTATGTTGCTTAAGTTTTGGTTGTGACCCTTGTGTGTTATGTGGGGTAAAGGGTGACCCTTAGGTTGAATTTCTGAGATTGAGAACTGTGACTTGGATAGAGATGCGTTGAGTATGTTTGTATAGTGGACTTTTGGATGACAGGAAGTTGTTGGATAGTGGCATGAGTATGATTGTTATGACGGTAGTGAACTATACTGACCATATATTTCCTATGCTTGTTGGATGTATGATCTGGTTGATAGATTATATTTGGATGATTGATAGACTGTGTTTTAATAACCAAGATTGGACAGATGGTATGATTGATTAGTCATAAAGTAGTTAAATTAATTACCGATGCTTATTGAGGAGATTGATTGGACATAAGCTAGTGAATGAGACAAGTAGAATTTTTCCGTTTCGAGCAACTCAGAATGAAGGTATGATTTAGGATAATATGCTTGTGTCCGGTCAACAGAAGTATATTATGATAAATCATACGGAATTTCTGGGAAGCTGAAGGAAAATTAGGTGGCCTGTGCTATATTGGATTGTGATGAGACTGGACATGAGACGAATAACCAGTGAAGTTATGTTGACTTAATAGGTAATTTCGTGGACATATTTATAGATTTTAACATGATAACTAATTCAATTGCCTGAGCTTTGGATAATTGGGAAAAGTGGACTGTATAAAGAGTTAAATTGGATGACAGATCGTGAAATTTATGATACAGAATGGCGTAGAAACATGAATTTAACTCTGATTATTTGACTTGATCGTGTAATTTGTGAGCTTAAGTAGATTAATGGACGTTGATCGAGGAAGATTGTGACAAATATTTTTTATCGAAAGTGTATTGACGTCATGAATATCATTTCCATATGTAATTGTGGTGGATAATGTCAGTATCGGGGATAAGATCGATAAAGTTGACCGTGTGTTTTGGCGGTTCGAGTAACAATTTTGAGTTTTGTTGACCATAGTTGAACCAATTCCGAGGACGGAATCTCTTTTAAGGATGGTAGATTTGTAACACCCGCGTTTTGGGCCTAGCTAATGACCCTTTTGACCGTGGGTGTGTTTGTATGTTATTATAATAATTATTTGTTTATAATTATTTGGTTGTTTAGTTGAGACCGTGGGTGTGTTTGTATGTTATTATAATAATTATTTGTTTATAATTATTTGTTTATAATCACTCCGTTGAGGCCAGCCTTTTCTCTCATTTTCCTGAACCTTCCAAACAAACACCCCGTACCTAATTTCTCACTACTTGAAACTCTAATTTAATCTAAGCTAGAATTGGATTAAGAAGCTTTAAGTAGTGATTATTATCATCCTTGTGATCAATAATCCAGGTTAGCTTGCTTGAATTGTTGCTTGAATTCTTGATTAAATGAGTTTTTGTGTTCTTGAGCAAAAGTAAGTTTTGATGCTTGAATCTTGATGAATTGTGTTTGTTAGTGTTAATTGTTGTTAGATATATGTTCTATAGTTATTATATTATATTTTTGAAGTGGTTTCATGATCAGATTGAGCAAAAATCATGTTTTGGGGTCAAAAACGCGAAAACAGCGAGCTGTAGGTGTTCATCAGCACCCACACTTTTGGCAGGTCACTCGTACTAGTGACCACACTTTTGGGGGTCAACCACACATGTGAGGACTCACTCGCACGAGTTAGACCTCAGTCACACGTGTGAGTACATGGTCAGATTTGTGGAAACTTGTTTTGGTCAAACTTTCAAACCGTAACTCCATTTTTGATGAATCAAATATCATTGGAATCGTAATGAAAAATCCTTTCCAATGGTATACTCTTTAGAAGCTATATCAAAATGTATTTGGGTCAGAAATAGAGGTATTAGCGTGTGTGTCTAGTGTGCATGCGTTAATCTGTTATTATGGGTTTAATTCTTGATATAGGCTTATGAATGAATGAATATATGATGAATATAGGTTGGAAAATATCTTTACATATTGCTATTGATGTTCCTTATCACTCGCACAAGTGAGCCTTCACTCGCACGAGTGAGCTTTCACTCGTACAGTTGAGGCGATCAACCGCATGGTGAACCGCACGAGTGAGTGGTTACTTGAACTGTTATATTTTCTAGTTGGATCGTACGGTTGAGATGTGACTCATACGAGTCATATGTCACTCGTGTGGTTAACCGTATGGATCTACTGTTGTGTAATTAGAAATTTGGCCAAGGACCAAACGTACGAGTGAGGGGTCAACCGCACGGTTGAGGTTTCTCAGATGTGCGGATGAGTGTCACTCGTATGGTTGACAGGTCAGATTGATTTAGTGTTGGTTTTGGTGTTGTTGTTTTGTTGCCGGGTTATTATCAAGACATGATTACTGACTATGTTATGTCTATTCTCGGGTGATAAAGACGAAGAGAAGGCTCAGTAAGATTAGAATTCTGAGTTCCTTCTGTTGCTGGTAATCGATGAGTGGGATTATCTCCGAGTATAGTATAGAGTAGCAAGTTGTGCTACTATGTTTTACTGTTATAGTTGCCACGCTTAGTAGATATGTTGTAATAATGATCACTGTAGAGTTGCCATGCTAGTCGTAGTGACAGTTGTACATAGTGGTAGTCGCTTAACAGTTGTGTGCACAAGTTGTAGTTGCCAGTTGGAACCTATAGTTGTTAGGTTCAGCTCAAAGAGGTCAACCTAGTTGTGGTTGGGTCTAGTTGGCTACTGTTTGTTGAGTATAGTACTGAACGACGCATCACCTGCGTGTGGATGACTATACTGGAGATTCAGTAGTAAAGACTATCGTAGATGCTAGACTGATCAGCTAGTGGTCGTGTGCCCGTACAAGCCGCCGATCCTCTAGTTGGAGCATAGTTGCTAGTTGCTAGATGCCAGTTGCCAGTTGATAGTTGCTAGTTGTTAGTTGCCAGATGATTAGTTGTTAGTTGTCGGTTACCTGTTATTGATTGTTGTAGCTGCTGTAGTTGTACATGTTGGTACTGTATGCTAGATCTGTTAGATGATTCCATTCACTTAGCCTTGTGCTAACCCCCCTCACCTCCTCCCTTACAGGTTTTGGATGTTAGCGGGTTTCGGGATAGAAGTGGTTGTTTAAATATATGTTTGACAAGACGAACTCTGATGTCTTAACTTTTATAAATATGTAACTAGTCGTTTAATGTAACACCGGTGGTTTGTAATGGAGTAATTAACTAAGGGTATTTATGTAAATTAAGTCTTCCGCTGTGATTTAAAAAAAAATCAGGGTGTTAAAAAGGTCAATCTCAAGGATTGAGTAATATCAGGCTTAAATGCTGATTTTTAATCTTTAAGGAGATTATCCTTTCTGGGGGTCTGATTCATTAGTCTTATCAAGCTAATTTGCACGGCGCCCTCCTCATTTTACGAGACAGATCCTCTCATGGTTAGGATAAGTCTGACCACACGGCGACCCTGTTTGATGCTGAGGTCCGTGGATTTACAGCTGATTTTCGAGAAAACTTTTTATGGTTTTTCGTGGACTCTACAACTGGTCTGGATGACAACTTCCTGACCTAAATCAAGAAGCGCATTTCTTTTTCGGAAGACTTTACTTCCTTTTAATGATGGAATTAATTCATCGTGTAGATCCATCTTTTCTTCCATTTATATTACAATTTACCGGATAAAACTGATTAGTTTAGTCCAAAGCAAAAGTACCTGCAATAATCTTGTACAAAAATATGTGATATATGTTATAAAGAACTTGGTGCATTCTTCCCACACTTAGCTTTTATTTATTTCTTTCTTTGCCTTTTTATTCTCTTCTATTCCATTTTAAATGAATTCAAGCGTTTTGGGTTGTTTCTCAATTTATGTTCTCTCCGAGGTAACAATAATTTCGGTATTATCACCTAGTTTTACCGTTCATAAATATGTATAAACATGATTTTGAGCTCATTTAGTTGAAATTTTTTCAAATTTTCATAAAAAATTTAGCAATTAAACTAAGTGTAAACTCGAGTGAATTTATAACCCTTTCCCACACTTGAGATCTTGCAATGCCCTCATTTGCATGAAATCAGACTATAATTATAAATTTATGAGGGTGATTAGTGTAAAAAAGTGATTAAAAATACCCAGTTTGTAATTACTAAGCTCGGCGAATGATAGATGGCGCGCCTCATTGTTCATTCCTTTTGTTGTAATTTCACATATGTTTTGCATCTTATCATCAAAATTAGTAGCTTTTACTGAACTTAATGTCAGTCTTTGAAAGTGTGCTGTTTTACCATATTTTGTACATAACATATACTATAAACATATATACGTATTTTTAAAGTTGGGTATATTACCCCATATTCATATAATATTTTTGGCATACTTTAGATCAATAATATTAAAATAATGATAACAAAATTTTTCGCCCCGTCCTTGGGTAAAGCAATTTCGGTTCTATGACCTAGTGTTTAACTCACGACGAATTTTAGAAATCATTTTTTTAAACTTAATGAAATAAAGTAAATTTTATTTTTAAATTCACACAAAATTTAAATTTAAAAAGCATATTAATTTCATACAAAACCTACAAAACAAAAATTCAGAATGGAGGGAGAAAACTAGTTCTTTAGTGTCTGCTAGTGGAAAAGACCAATCGGATTCCATTCTCGGAACTACACGAGAACAGAACAGCTAACTCTAGACAACATTTTCTTTTTATAACATTTGAATCTCTCCACACTTAGGTAGCTGTGGTGTCGAAATTGTGGTTAACTTCATTATCAATTTCTCTTGGACCATAATTAACTTGCATATCTGTGACTTTTGCTTTAAGCCATTGGTCGGATTCCTGTGTAATATCCACAAATTCAACTAGTTTCGCCTTTTCTTTAGGCGATAGATTGGATACTAACCGGTTACATAACTTAAAGTTCTCCTTGGTTCTAGCATCGCGAATCCGTTTAATAAGTTTCTTCATTGAACTGTTAATAACGGAGTCATTAAATTTTGTGTCAACAACGGGGTTCTTTGTTATCCGGCCATCATTAGGTGTTACTTCATCTTCCCCACACTTAGGCATTTTATTATTGCTAAGCACTATCGTTGGAGTTGGTAAAATAATATGGTTCTTACCAATCGTTTTTATTGGTTCAGCGGTTTTGGTTGGTGGAGATTTAGACTTTCGAATCATAAAGGTGACCGATTTATCCCCATCACTAAGTGTCATTCTACCCTCTCTTACATCAAATAACGCCCCGGTGGACGCTAAGAATGGTCGACCTAAAATTAGAGAAATTTTTGAGTCCTCTTCTATGTCAATGATAATAAATTCGACTAGAAAGGTTAAATTACCTACTTGAACGGGTAGGTTGCCAGCAATTCCAACTGGGTGCTTAATGGTTTGATCAAGTAGTCGAACACTTATTTTCGTTGGACTTAACTCACCTACACCTAATCTCTTATATAATGAAAGAGGCATAACACTCACACTTGCACCTAAATATGCTAGTGCATCATACATGACACAATCACTAAGTAGACAAGGAACAATAAATTCACCCGGATCACCCAACCTTGGTGGAAGTTTTGGTAGAACTGTCTTCACCGGGTTTACTTCTACGGTTTTTGTTTCTTGCACTTTTTTATTCTTCTTCTTCTTTCTAGAGGTATCACAAACTTTATTACCTATTACTTGCTCATACTCAACTCCTTTTCTTGGAAACGGGATGGGTGGTCTGTATGGTGCTACCACTGGCTTTACATACTCGGGTGATGGTGGTGTTGTAACTTCTTCATTATTACTCACATCTAAAACCTTCCTGTGACAACCCAGAAATTTCCAACCAAATTTAAACTTTAATCTTTATATGTTTCCGACACGATAAGCAATATTTGTTAAGTTAAATTTCAAGAATTTTAAACTATGTTCATACATTCATTCAACCTCGACCAAGTTCCAACGATTCACGAACCATTAAATGAATATGATTATATATGTATATGTGTATATATATTATAACTTGAAACGTAAACAAAATATTAGATTAAATACTTTACATGATTGTATCTGTTTCAAAATATTTATCAATGGAATTAGAAGATAAGATCAAATGATTGAATTATCAGATATATTAAATTATGATTACAAGTCTCTGTTGAAAGGCCCACGTTGATTTGAGAAATCTTTTCATTTTAACAATAAATGGTAAAGTGATTTATAAATAAGGACAAATTGTCAATCATTGAGAACTAGACAAAGGATAGTGGAAGATTGAATCTCATAAAGACTCAATTGATCTATTTAGTTTCAAACGTACAAAAACGTTTTCAGTTTAAAAAGAACTTTATTATTTAAACGTATATAACTTTTATAAATATCTAGAACCACTTTTGACAACTCATTACTTAACTAGTATGATAAAGATAATGATATTTATATTTTATTTTATTAAATATATATAACGATTTAAATTAATATTATATATATTTATACGCGTATAATACGTACATAGTTTTATACTTTTACTATACTTAAACTTTACCTTTACTTTATTTTTACTTTACTTTAACTTTAATAATTCACTTTAATAATTCATACTTTAATAATTTATACTTTAATAATTCACTTTAATAATTCATACTTTAATAATTCACTTTAATAATTCATACTTTAATAATTCACTTTAATAATTCAAAAATCTATTATAAATAGAATTCAACAGGTTTCATTATTTCATAGAAACTTGAAAATATTTTTCTCTAAACTCTCTCAATTGATTTACATATATATATTTACTCCGTATTATTTCAAGATATTATTAGTATACATAAAATATTACGACGGAGTGTTGTCCGAGTGATTTCAAAATTATTTTTCGAGTAGGATAGGATTAAGGAAATTATGGGTTATAGCTATGGAGGTGATTGAGTATGGTTCATGGGTATGCTCGTGAGGTCAATATAGTGTTTATCATTTCCGTTGCGTCTACGTACCTTTCCTGCAATATTGAATCTCAATATTGATACGTGAGTACTCATAATTTAACTTTTACATACTAATAGTGTATCCCTGACTAGTGCTCGAGTATTTAGGATTATGCATGCTTGTACTTTTGATATTGCCCTTAGACAGGTTAGGTTGAATCTTGAATTAGTTACACTTGCGGTTGAGATAAGGTATAAGATATGCATGTCCTTGGAAAGCTAGCGAAAAATTAAGAACTTTTCTTTTAGATATCGAATGGTTTCGATGAACGGATTAGAAGTTATAATCAATTGAATTTTCGATATTTTTATTAAAAATGATTATTATTATCGTCGTTTTTATCGTCGTTCTAGTTTTATCTTATTATTATCATTATTATTATCTTTATCAATAAAAGGGATTTATCATTAAAAATTGTTTTTTTTTATTACTATCGTTATTATCGTTAAAGTTATAATTAGTATTATTATTATTATTATCCAATTATCATTATTATTATTATTATTATTATTATTATTATTATTATTATTATTATTATTATTATTATTATTATTATTATTATTATCATTATTAATATATATATATATATATCATTATTTAAAAATGGTTATTGTTATTGTTATTATTATTATTACTATATTATCATTAAGATAATTATTAGTATTATCGTTAATAATATTATAGTAACTATCATTATTAATATTAGTGTAATTAAAACAAATAATTGTAACACCTAAATATTTTGATTACTATTATTATCATTATTATGAACACGATATAAAAGACGATTAAAAGCTATTAAACGAAACGATTAGGAAATAATGAGTAAGAGTATCATGATGAAATTAAAATATTATAAGATATTAATTTAGATAAAATTATCGTTCTTATTATTTTTATCATTACTATTATTATTAAAAGTATCGTTAGTATTAAAACTATCATTTTAACAAAAATTATCATTTTAATAGAAATGTCATTGTTACTATAAAATATCATTATTATTATTATTTTAAATAGAATTATTATTTTAAAGATAATATTAAAAATTATCGTAAATATTAAAGTTATCATAATTAGAATTATCGTTTTATCATAATGTCATCTTAGTAATTATAAATATTGATATTTTTATAATAATAATTATTATTACAAAATAATACAACTCTTACTTACTATCATTATAGATATTATTTTATCAAATAAATATGTGATACAAACATATTTTACTACGTGTAATAACTTACTTTAATAATACCTATCATATTATCTTTATGATATTAAATGAATCCTATAAATTTTATTACTTAATATATATAAAAGTATATTTTATTATATAAATTTAATATAAAATTTTATTTATTAATAAATAAATTATATTATTTACTCTAATAAATCTTTTAAAAATATTTAAAAATATAAAACGACGATATTTAAACTATATATTAATCATGTATAGATTTTTGGAAATTATTTTGAGTCAAATTTACTTTTGTTGACTTTTGCATATTAGTCTCGAGCACTAGGATTGTGGTACACTATGACTTGACCTAATTTGTTAGACAAATATTGACCAACACATAAATATATATAATTAATTTAGGTTCGTGAATCTGAGGCCAACCTTGCACTTGTTCAATGACGTGATATGTATTTTTACTACGAAATACAGTATGGTGAGTTTCATTTACCTTTTTACCCTTTATATTTTTGGGGTGAGAATACATGCGCAATTTTTATAAATGTTTTACGAAATAGACACAAGTAATCGAAACTACATTATATGGTTGAATTATCGAAATCGAATATGCCCCTTTTTATTAAGTCTGGTAATCTAAGAATTAGGGAACAGACACCCTAATTGACGCGAATCCTAAAGATAGATCTATTGGGCCCAACAAGCCCCATCCAAAGTACCGGATGCTTTAGTACTTCGAAATTTATATCATGTCCGAAGGAGGATCCCGGAATGATGGGGATATTCTTATATGTATCTAGTTAATGTCGGTTACCAGGTGTTCACCATATGAATGATTATTTCTGTCTCTATGCATGGGACGTATATTTATGAGAACTGTAAATGAAATTCTTGTGGTCTATTAAAATGATGGATATAAATGATTATGATAAACTAATGAACTCACTAACCTTTTGGTTGACACTTTAAAGCATGTTTATTCTCAGGTGTTAAAGAAATCTTCCGCTGTGCATTTGCTAATTTTAAAGATATTACTTGGAGTCTTTCATAGCATATTTCGAAGAACGTTACATTCGAGTCATTGAGTTCATCAAAGATTATTATTAAATCAATTTATAGTTGGATAGTGGATATTATGAAATGGTATGCATGCCTGTCAATTTTCGATGTAAAGAAAGTTTGTCTTTTAAAAACGAATGCAATGTTTGTAAAATGTATCATATAGAGGTCAAATACCTCGCAATGTAATCAACTATTATGAATCGTTTATAATGTATATGAACGGGTCCTTTCAGTTGGTATCAGAGCGGTGGTCTTAGCGAACCAGGTCTGCATTAGTGTGTCTAACTGATAAGTCGATAGGATGCATTAGTGAGTCTGGACTTCGACCGTATCTGCATGTCAAAAGTTTTGCTTATTATTTTGTGTCGAAAATTAACTACTTATCATCCTCAGGAAATTACCTGCTTATCATTTTTAGTCTAAGACACGTCTTTGAAATGTCCCGTTCTTATTGATTAAAAACGTTCCATATTAATTGATTTCGTTGCGAGGTTTTGACCTCTATATGAGACGTTTTTCAAAGACTGCATTCATTTTTAAACAAACCATAACCTTTATTTCATCAATAAAGGTTTAAAAAGCTTTACGTAGATTATCAAATAATGATAATCTAAAATATCCTGTTTACACACGACCATTACATAATGGTTTACAATACAAATATGTTACAACAAAATAAGTTTCTTGAATGCAGTTTTTACACAATATCATACAAGCATGGACTCCAAATCTTGTCCTTATTTAAGTATGCGACAGCGGAAGCTCTTAATAATCACCTGAGAATAAACATGCTTAAAACGTCAACAAAAATGTTGGTGAGTTATAGGTTTAACCTATATATATCAAATCGTAACAATAGACCACAAGATTTCATATTTCAATACACATCCCATACATAGAGATAAAAATCATTCATATGGTGAACACCTGGTAACCGACAATAACAAGATGCATATATAAGAATATCCCCATCATTCCGGGACACCCTTCGGATATGATATAAATTTCGAAGTACTAAAGCATCCGGTACTTTGGATGGGGTTTGTTAGGCCCAATAGATCTATCTTTAGGATTCGCGTCAATTAGGGTGTCTGTTCCCTAATTCTTAGATTACCAGACTTAATAAAAAGGGGCATATTCGATTTCGATAATTCAACCATAGAATGTAGTTTCACGTACTTGTGTCTATTTTGTAAATCATTTATAAAACCTGCATGTATTCTCATCCCAAAAATATTAGATTTTAAAAGTGGGACTATAACTCACTTTCACAGATTTTTACTTCGTCGGGAAGTAAGACTTGGCCACTGGTTGATTCACGAACCTATAACAATATATACATATATATCAAAGTATGTTCAAAATATATTTACAACACTTTTAATATATTTTGATGTTTTAAGTTTATTAAGTCAGCTGTCCTCGTTAGTAACCTACAACTAGTTGTCCACAGTTAGATGTACAGAAATAAATCGATAAATATTATCTTGAATCAATCCACGACCCAGTGTATACGTATCTCAGTATTGATCACAACTCAAACTATATATATTTTGGAATCAACCTCAACCCTGTATAGCTAACTCCAACATTCACATATAGAGTGTCTATGGTTGTTCCGAAATATATATAGATGTGTCGACATGATAGGTCGAAACATTGTATACGTGTCTATGGTATCTCAAGATTACATAATATATAATACAAGTTGATTAAGTTATGGTTGGAATAGATTTGTTACCAATTTTCACGTAGCTAAAATGAGAAAAATTATCCCATCTTGTTTTACCCATAACTTCTTCATTTTAAATCCGTTTTGAGTGAATCAAATTGCTATGGTTTCATATTGAACTCTATTTTATGAATCTAAACAAAAAAAGTATAGGTTTCTAGTCGTAAAAATAAGTTACAAGTCGTTTTTGTAAAGGTAGTCATTTCAGTCGAAAGAACGACGTCTAGATGACCATTTTAGAAAACATACTTCCACTTTGAGTTTAACCATAATTTTTGGATATAATTTCATGTTCATAATAAAAATCATTTTCTCAGAATAACAACTTTTAAATCAAAGTTTATCATAGTTTTTAATTAACTAACCCAAAACAGCCCGCGGTGTTACTACGACGGCGTAAATCCGGTTTTACGGTGTTTTTCGTGTTTCCAGGTTTTAAATCATTAAGTTAGCATATCATATAGATATAGAACATGTGTTTAGTTGATTTTAAAAGTCAAGTTAGAAGGATTAACTTTTGTTTGCGAACAAGTTTAGAATTAACTAAACTATGTTCTAGTGATTACAAGTTTAAACCTTCGAATAAGATAGCTTTATATGTATGAATCGAATGATGTTATGAACATCATTACTACCTTAAGTTCCTTGGATAAACCTACTGGAAAAGAGAAAAATGGATCTAGCTTCAATGGATCCTTGGATGGCTCAAAGTTCTTGAAGCAAAATCATGACACGAAAACAAGTTCAAGTAAGATCATCACTTGAAATAAGATTGTTATAGTTATAGAAATTGAACCAAAGTTTGAATATGATTATTACCTTGTATTAGAATGATAACCTACTGTAAGAAACAAATATTTCTTGAGGTTGGATGATCACCTTACAAGATTGGAAGTGAGCTAGCAAACTTGAAAGTATTCTTGATTTTATGAAACTAGAACTTTTGGAATTTATGAAGAACACTTAGAACTTGAAGATAGAACTTGAGAGAGTTCAATTAGATGAAGAAAATTGAAGAATGAAAGTGTTTTTAGGTGTTTTTGGTCGTTGGTGTATGGATTAGATATAAAGGATATGTAATTTTGTTTTCATGTAAATAAGTCATGAATGATTACTCATATTTTTGTAATCTTATGAGATATTTCATGCTAGTTGCCAAATGATGGTTCCCACATGTGTTAGGTGACTCACATGGGCTGCTAAGAGCTGATCATTGGAGTGTATATACCAATAGTACATACATCTAAAAGCTGTGTATTGTACGAGTACGAATACGGGTGCATACGAGTAGAATTGTTGATGAAACTGAACGAGAATGTAATTGTAAGCATTTTTGTTAAGTAGAAGTATTTTGATAAGTGTATTGAAGTCTTTCAAAAGTGTATAAATACATATTAAAACACTACATGTATATACATTTTAACTGAGTCGTTAAGTCATCGTTAGTCGTTACATGTAAGTGTTGTTTTGAAACCTTTAGGTTAACGATCTTGTTAAATGTTGTTAACCCAATGTTTATAATATCAAAAGAGATTTTAAATTATTATATTATCATGATATTATGATGTACGAATATCTCTTAATATGATATATATACATTAAATATCGTTACAACGATAAACGTTACATATATGTCTCGTTTCAAAATCATTGAGTTAGTAGTCTTGTTTTTACATATGTAGTTCATTGTTAATATAATTAATGATATGTTTACTTATCATAATATCATGTTAACTATATATATAACCATATATATGTCATCATATAGTTTTTTTACAAGTTTTAACGTTCGTGAATCACCGGTCAACTTGGGTGGTCAATTGTCTATATGAAACCTATTTCAATTAATCAAGTCTTAACAAGTTTAATTGCTTAACATGTTGGAAACATTTAATCATGTAAACATCAATCTCAATTAATATATATAAACATGGAAAAGTTCGGGTCACTACAGTACCTACCCGTTAAATAAATTTCGTCCAGAAATTTTAAGCTGTTGAAGGTGTTGACGAATCTTCTGGAAATAGATGCGGGTATTTCTTCTTCATCTGATCTTCACGTTCCCAGGTGAACTCGGGTCCTCTACGAGCATTCCATCGAACCTTAACAATTGGTATCTTGTTTTGCTTAAGTCTTTTAACCTCACGATCCATTATTTCGACGGGTTCTTCGATGAATTGGAGTTTTTCGTTGATTTGGATTTCATCTAACGGAATAGTGAGATCTTCTTTAGCAAAACATTTCTTCAAATTCGAGACATGGAAAGTGTTATGTACAGCCGCGAGTTGTTGAGGTAACTCAAGTCGGTAAGCTACTGGTCCGACACGATCAATAATCTTGAATGGTCCAATATACCTTGGATTTAATTTCCCTCGTTTACCAAATCGAACAACGCCTTTCCAAGGTGAAACTTTAAGCATGACCATCTCTCCAATTTCAAATTCTATATCTTTTCTTTTAATGTCAGCGTAGCTCTTTTGTCGACTTTGGGCGGTTTTCAACCGTTGTTGAATTTGGATGATCTTCTCGGTAGTTTCTTGTATAATCTCCGGACCCGTAATCTGTCTATCCCCCACCTCACTCCAACAAATCGGAGACCTGCACTTTCTACCATAAAGTGCTTCAAACGGCGCCATCTCAATGCTTGAATGGTAGCTGTTGTTGTAGGAAAATTCTGCTAACGGTAGATGTCGATCCCAACTGTTTTCGAAATCAATAACACATGCTCGTAGCATGTCTTCAAGCGTTTGTATCGTCCTTTCGCTCTGCCCATCAGTTTGTGGATGATAGGCAGTACTCATGTCTAGACGAGTTCCTAATGCTTGCTGTAATGTCTGCCAGAATCTTGAAATAAATCTGCCATCCCTATCAGAGATAATAGAGATTGGTATTCCATGTCTGGAGACGACTTCCTTCAAATACAGTCGTGCTAACTTCTCCATCTTGTCATCTTCTCTTATTGGTAGGAAGTGTGCTGATTTGGTGAGACGATCAACTATTACCCAAATAGTATCAAAACCACTTGCAGTCCTTGGCAATTTAGTGATGAAATCCATGGTAATGTTTTCCCATTTCCATTCCGGGATTTCGGGTTGTTGAAGTAGACCTGATGGTTTTTGATGCTCAGCTTTGACCTTAGAACACGTCAAACATTCTCCTACGTATTTAGCAACATCGGCTTTCATACCCGGCCACCAAAAATGTTTCTTGAGATCCTTGTACATCTTCCCCGTTCCAGGATGTATTGAGTATCTGGTTTTATGAGCTTCTCTAAGTACCATTTCTCTCATATCTCCAAATTTTGGTACCCAAATCCTTTCAGCCCTATACCGGGTTCCGTCTTCCCGAATATTAAGATGCTTCTCCGATCCTTTGGGTATTTCATCCTTTAAATTTCCCTATTTTAAAACTCCTTGTTGCGCCTCCTTTATTTGAGTAGTGATGTTATTATGAATCATTATATTCATAGATTTTACTCGAATGGGTTCTCTATCCTTCCTGCTCAAGGCATCGGCTACCACATTTGCCTTCCCCGGGTGGTAACGAATCTCAAAATCGTAATCATTCAATAATTCAATCCACCTACGCTGCCTCATATTCAGTTGTTTCTGATTAAATATGTGTTGAAGACTTTTGTGGTCGGTATATATAATACTTTTGACCCCATATAAGTAGTGCCTCCAAGTCTTTAATGCAAAAACAACCGCGCCTAATTCCAAATCATGCGTCGTATAATTTTGTTCGTGAATCTTCAATTGTCTAGACGCATAAGCAATCACCTTCGTTCGTTGCATTAATACACAACCGAGACCTTGCTTTGATGCGTCACAATAAATCACAAAATCATCATTCCCTTCAGGCAATGACAATATAGGTGCCGTAGTTAGCTTTTTCTTCAATAACTGAAACGCTTTCTCTTGTTCATCATTCCATTCAAATTTCTTCCCTTTATGCGTTAATGCAGTCAAGGGTTTTGCTATTCTGGAAAAGTCTTGGATGAACCTTCTGTAGTAACCAGCTAGTCCTAAAAACTGGCGTATGTGTTTCGGAGTTTTCGGGGTTTCCCACTTTTCAACAGTTTCTATCTTTGCCGGATCCACCTTAATACCTTCTGTGTTCACTATGTGACCGAGGAATTGAACTTCTTCCAACCAAAATGCACACTTTGAAAACTTAGCGTACAATTCTTCCTTCCTCAATACTTCTAACACCTTTCTCAAATGTTCACCGTGTTCTTGGTCATTCTTTGAGTAAATAAGTATGTCATCAATGAAAACAATGACAAACTTGTCAAGGTATGGTCCACACACTCGGTTCATAAGGTCCATGAACACAGCTGGTGCATTAGTTAAACCAAACGGCATGACCATAAACTCGTAATGACCGTAACGTGTTCAGAAAGCAGTCTTTGGAATATCATCTTCTTTCACCCGCATTTGATGATACCCGGAACGTAAGTCAATCTTTGAATAAACAGACGAGCCTTGTAGTTGATCAAATAAGTCGTCGATTCTCGGTAATGGGTAGCGGTTCTTGATGGTAAGTTTGTTCAACTCTCGGTAGTCGATACACAACCTGAATGTACCATCTTTCTTCTTGACAAACAAAACAGGAGCTCCCCACGGTGATGTGCTTGGTCGAATGAAACCACGCTCTAAAAGTTCTTGTAATTGGCTTTGCAGTTCTTTCATCTCGCTGGGTGCGAGTCTGTAAGGAGCACGAGCTATTGGTGCAGCTCCTGGTACAAGATCTATTTGAAATTCAACGGATCGATGTGGGGGTAATCCCGGTAATTCTTTCGGAAATACATCGGGAAATTTTTTTGCAATGGGAACATCATTGATGCTCTTTTCTTCAGTTTGTACTTTCTCGACGTGTGCTAGAACAGCATAGCAACCTTTTCTTATTAGTTTTTGTGCCTTCAAATTACTAATAAGATGTAGCTTCGTGTTGCCCTTTTCTCCGTACACCATTAAGGGTTTTCCTTTTTCTCGTATAATGCGAATTGCATTTTTGTAACAAACGATCTCCGCTTTCACTTCTTTCAACCAGTCCATACCGATTATCACATCAAAACTCCCTAACTCTACTGGTATCAAATCAATCTTAAATGTTTCGCTAACCAGTTTAATTTCTCGATTCCGACATATATTATCTGCTGAAATTAATTTACCATTTGCTAATTCGAGTAAAAATTTACTATCCAAAGGCGTCAATGGACAACTTAATTTAGCACAAAAATCTCTACTCATATAGCTTCTATCCGCACCCGAATCAAATAAAACGTAAGCAGATTTATTGTCAATAAGAAACGTACCCGTAACAAGCTCCGGGTCTTCCTGTGCCTCTACCGCATTAATATTGAAAACTCTTCCACGGCCTTGTCCATTCGTGTTCTCCTGGTTCGGGCAATTTCTAATAATGTGGCCTGGTTTTCCACATTTATAACAAACTACATTGGCATAACTTGCTCCGACACTACTTGCTCCGCCATTACTCGTTCCGACACCATTTGTTCCTTTCGTTCTATTAACCCCTGGTCCGTAGACCTCACACTTCGCCGCGCTATGACCATTTCTTTTACACTTGTTGCAAAATTTGGTGCAGAACCCCGAGTGATTCTTTTCACACCTTTGGCATAGTTGCTTCTGATTGTTGTTGTTGTTGCGGTTATTATTGTTGTTGGGATGATTGTTGTAGTTGTTGTTGTTGTTGTTGTTGTTGTTGGGCCGTTTGTTGTAGTTGCGATTGATGTTGCGATTGTTGGGATAATTGTTGCGATTATTGTTGTAATTGCTGTTGTTGTTGTATTGGTGATTCTTATCACCGTTTTCCTCCCACTTTCTTTTGACTTGCTTCACATTGGCCTCTTCAGCAGTCTGTTCTTTAATTCTTTCTTCAATCTGGTTCACTAGTTTGTGAGCCATTCTACATGCCTGTTGTATGGAGGCGGGCTCGTGTGAACTTATATCTTCTTGGATTCTTTCCGGTAATCCTTTCACAAACGCGTCGATCTTCTCTTCCTCATCTTCGAATGCTCCCGGACACAATAGGCACAATTCTGTGAATCGTCTTTCGTACGTGGTAATATCAAATCCTTGGGTTCGTAACCCTCTAAGTTCTGTCTTGAGCTTATTGACCTCGGTTCTGGGACGGTACTTCTCGTTCATCAAGTGCTTGAATGCTGACCACGGTAGTGCGTACGCATCATCTTGTCCCACTTGCTCTAGATAGGTATTCCACCATGTTAACGCAGAACCTGTGAAGGTATGCGTAGCGTACTTCACTTTGTCCTCTTCAGTACACTTACTTATGGCAAACACCGATTCAACCTTCTCGGTCCACCGTTTCAATCCGATCGGTCCTTCGGTTCCATCAAATTCCAAAGGTTTGCAGGCAGTGAATTCTTTGTAGGTGCATCCTACACGATTTCCTGTACTGCTAGATCCAAGGTTATTGTTGGTATGTAGCGCAGCCTGTACTGCGGCTATGTTTGAAGCTAGAAAAGTACGGAATTCCTCTTCATTCATATTCACGGTGTGTCGAGTAGTCGGTGCCATTTCCTTCAAAATAGTTAAATGGAACAAGTTAATCATACAGAATATTAAGAGTAGTTAATAGTATTTCGTAGCATAATATGAACTCATTTATAAAAGCTTTTTCTTCATATTAGCGTTTTATAAGTTTAAATTCGGGTAGTACCTACCCGTTAAGTTCATACTTAGTAGCTAATATACAATTCAACTACTACAATTCTATATGAAAAACTGATTGTAATAATATTTCGCGTTCAAACTTTTATACAATATTTTACAAACTTACAATACCGCTTATTTTACATAAAGCATGAAATATAGCACACAATAACTTTGATACAAGATAGTTGCGAAGACAATTCTAGCTAGTACACAAGTCGTTCGGCAAAGGCAATAAAGACACGTAATTCATACGTCCAGAAACAAGTCATGCATTCTGGTTTTACTAGGACTACTTCCCATCCTTGGTCTTGTGCAACATAACCGTTATGGCCGTTGATAAGACAGCGTGTTGTAACGTCATCAAAGGGACGAGGGTTACGTAATGTCCAACAGTCCCGTAATAATCTAAAAACCTCATTTCTTACCCCAATTACCGACTCCGTCACTTGTGGAAACGTTTTGTTTAATAGTTGTAGCCCGATGTTCTTGTTCTCACTTTGGTGAGAAGCGAACATTACTAATCCGTAAGCATAACATGCTTCTTTATGTTGCATGTTAGCCGCTTTTTCTAAATCACGAAGTCCAATATTCGGATATATTGAGTCAAAATAATTTCTTAACCCGTTGCGTAAAATAGCATTTGGGTTCCCCGCAATATATGCGTCAAAGTAAACACATCGTAACTTATGGGTTTCCCAATGTGATATCCCCCATCTTTCAAACGAAAGTCTCTTATAAACCAAGACATTCTTGGAACGTTCTTCGAATGTCTTACAAACTGATCTCGCCTTAAATAGTTGTGCCGAAGAATTCTGGCCGACTCTAGACAAGATTTCATCAATCATGTCTCCGGGTAGGTCTCTTAAAATATTGGGTTGTCTATCCATTTTGTGTTTTTAAACTGTAAAATAGACAAGAGTTAGATTCATAAAAAAAATACTTATTAATACAAGCAATTTTTACATATATCATAAAGCATAAGAACACTATATTCCATATATTACACCACACGAATACAACTATCTTATTCCGACTCGCTCGTTTCTTCTTCTTCGGTTTTGGTTCGTTTTGCCAAGTTTCTAGGGATATATGATGTTCCCCTAATACGAGCCGTCGTTGTCCACATTGGTTTAGAAAAACCTGGTGGTTTAGAGGTTCCCGGGTCATTGTTACAACTTAAGGACTTCGGGGGTTGACGATACATATAAAGTTCATCGGGGTTGGAATTAGATTTCTCTATTTTTATGCCCTTTCCCTTATTATTTTCTTTTGCCTTTTTAAATTCAGTTGGGGTAATTTCTATAACATCATCGGAATTCTCGTCGAAATCTGATTCATCGGAGAATTGGTAATCCTCCCAATATTTTGCTTCCTTGGCGGAAACACCATTGACCATAATTAACTTTGGTCGGTTGGTTGAGGATTTTCTTTTACTTAACCGTTTTATTATTTCCCCCACCGGTTCTATTTCTTCATCCGGTTCCGATTCTTCTTCCGGTTCCGATTCTTCTTCCGGTTCCGACTCTTCTTCCGGTTCCTCTTCGGGAACTTGTGAATCAGTCCACAAATCATTCCAATTTACATTTGACTCTTCATTATTATTAGGTGAGTCAATGGGACTTGTTCTAGAGGTAGACATCTATCACATAATATCAAACACGTTAAGAGATTAATATATCACATAATATTCATATGTTAAAAATATATAGTTTCCAACAAAAATGTTAAGCAATCATTTTTAAAGAAAACACGGTCGAAGTCCAGACTCACTAATGCATCCTAACAAACTCGATAAGACACACTAATGCAAATTTTCTGGTTCTCTAAGACCAACGCTCGGATACCAACTGAAATGTCCCGTTCTTATTGATTAAAAACGTTCCATATTAATTGATTTCGTTGCGAGGTTTTTACCTCTATATGAGACGTTTTTCAAAGACTGCATTCATTTTTAAACAAACCATAACCTTTATTTCATCAATAAAGGTTTAAAAAGCTTTACGTAGATTATCAAATAATGATAATCTAAAATATCCTGTTTACACACGACCATTACATAATGGTTTACAATACAAATATGTTACAACAAAATAAGTTTCTTGAATGCAGTTTTTACACAATATCATACAAGCATGGACTCCAAATCTTGTCCTTATTTAAGTATGCGACAGCGGAAGCTCTTAATAATCACCTGAGAATAAACATGCTTAAAACGTCAACAAAAATGTTGGTGAGTTATAGGTTTAACCTATATATATCAAATCGTAACAATAGACCACAAGATTTCATATTTCAATACACATCCCATACATAGAGATAAAAATCATTCATATGGTGAACACCTGGTAACCGACAATAACAAGATGCATATATAAGAATATCCCCATCATTCCGGGACACCCTTCGGATATGATATAAATTTCGAAGTACTAAAGCATCCGGTACTTTGGATGGGGTTTGTTAGGCCCAATAGATCTATCTTTAGGATTCGCGTCAATTAGGGTGTCTGTTCCCTAATTCTTAGATTACCAGACTTAATAAAAAGGGGCATATTCGATTTCGATAATTCAACCATAGAATGTAGTTTCACGTACTTGTGTCTATTTTGTAAATCATTTATAAAACCTGCATGTATTCTCATCCCAAAAATATTAGATTTTAAAAGTGGGACTATAACTCACTTTCACATATTTTTACTTCGTCGGGAAGTAAGACTTGGCCACTGGTTGATTCACGAACCTATAACAATATATACATATATATCAAAGTATGTTCAAAATATATTTACAACACTTTTAATATATTTTGATGTTTTAAGTTTATTAAGTCAGCTGTCCTCGTTAGTAACCTACAACTAGTTGTCCACAGTTAGATGTACAGAAATAAATCGATAAATATTATCTTGAATCAATCCACGACCCAGTGTATACGTATCTCAGTATTGATCACAACTCAAACTATATATATTTTGGAATCAACCTCAACCCTGTATAGCTAACTCCAACATTCACATATAGAGTGTCTATGGTTGTTCCGAAATATATATAGATGTGTCGACATGATAGGTCAAAACATTGTATACGTGTCTATGGTATCTCAAGATTACATAATATATAATACAAGTTGATTAAGTTATGGTTGGAATAGATTTGTTACCAATTTTCACGTAGCTAAAATGAGAAAAATTATCCCATCTTGTTTTACCCATAACTTCTTCATTTTAAATCCGTTTTGAGTGAATCAAATTGCTATGGTTTCATATTTAACTCTATTTTATGAATCTAAACAAAAAAAGTATAGGTTTCTAGTCGTAAAAATAAGTTACAAGTCGTTTTTGTAAAGGTAGTCATTTCAGTCGAAAGAACGACGTCTAGATGACCATTTTAGAAAACATACTTCCACTTTGAGTTTAACCATAATTTTTGGATATAATTTCATGTTCATAATAAAAATCATTTTCTCAGAATAACAACTTTTAAATCAAAGTTTATCATAGTTTTTAATTAACTAACCCAAAACAGCCCGCGGTGTTACTACGACGGCGTAAATCCGGTTTTACGGTGTTTTTCGTGTTTCCAGGTTTTAAATCATTAAGTTAGCATATCATATAGATATAGAACATGTGTTTAGTTAATTTTAAAAGTCAAGTTAGAAGGATTAACTTTTGTTTGCGAACAAGTTTAGAATTAACTAAACTATGTTCTAGTGATTACAAGTTTAAACCTTCGAATAAGATAGCTTTATATGTATGAATCGAATGATGTTATGAACATCATTACTACCTTAAGTTCCTTGGATGAACCTACTGGAAAAGAGAAAAATGGATCTAGCTTCAATGGATCCTTGGATGGCTCAAAGTTCTTGAAGCAAAATCATGACACGAAAACAAGTTCAAGTAAGATCATCATTTGAAATAAGATTGTTATAGTTATAGAAATTGAACCAAAGTTTGAATATGATTATTACCTTGTATTAGAATGATAACCTACTATAAGAAACAAATATTTCTTGAGGTTGGATGATCACCTTACAAGATTGGAAGTGAGCTAGCAAACTTGAAAGTATTCTTGATTTTATGAAACTAGAACTTTTGGAATTTATGAAGAACACTTAGAACTTGAAGATAGAACTTGAGAGAGTTCAATTAGATGAAGAAAATTGAAGAATGAAAGTGTTTGTAGGTGTTTTTGGTCGTTGGTGTATGGATTAGATATAAAGGATATGTAATTTTGTTTTCATGTAAATAAGTCATGAATGATTACTCATATTTTTGTAATCTTATGAGATATTTCATGCTAGTTGCCAAATGATGGTTCCCACATGTGTTAGGTGACTCACATGGGCTGCTAAGAGCTGATCATTGGAGTGTATATACCAATAGTACATACATCTAAAAGCTGTGTATTGTACGAGTACGAATACGGGTGCATACGAGTAGAATTGTTGATGAAACTGAACGAGAATGTAATTGTAAGCATTTTTGTTAAGTAGAAGTATTTTGATAAGTGTATTGAAGTCTTTCAAAAGTGTATAAATACATATTAAAACACTACATGTATATACATTTTAACTGAGTCGTTAAGTCATCGTTAGTCGTTACATGTAAGTGTTGTTTTGAAACCTTTAGGTTAACGATCTTGTTAAATGTTGTTAACCCAATGTTTATAATATCAAAAGAGATTTTAAATTATTATATTATCATGATATTATGATGTACGAATATCTCTTAATATGATATATATACATTAAATGTCGTTACAACGATAAACGTTACATATATGTCTCGTTTCAAAATCATTGAGTTAGTAGTCTTGTTTTTACATATGTAGTTCATTGTTAATATAATTAATGATATGTTTACTTATCATAATATCATGTTAACTATATATATAACCATATATATGTCATCATATAGTTTTTTTACAAGTTTTAACGTTCGTGAATCACCGGTCAACTTGGGTGGTCAATTGTTTATATGAAACCTATTTCAATTAATCAAGTCTTAACAAGTTTAATTGCTTAACATGTTGGAAACATTTAATCATGTAAACATCAATCTCAATTAATATATATAAACATGGAAAAGTTCGGGTCACTACAGTCTTGCTGTATTGATTGCATGAATAGTGTATAGACAAAAAATCATATCTTAGCATATCTGCTAAATCATATCTTATTGTATCTGTTACTTTAAACTTTGCCTGACATATCCCGCAAAGTCCTCCGTAATCTACGAAATCTTTTGATCTATATATATATATATATTCTATGTAATTAGAATACCATCCGTTAGCCAAAATAATTTCATATCGAAAAAAAAAAATCCTTTATCCAATCGTACGAAATGGAATTCGTCATCAGTTCAAGTCACTCAGATTCCGAAATGGAATCCCATTCAAGCTCCGAAAGCAGTGTGACCGGAATAGATCAACCAATCAGTCATCACCTATTCTAGATGAATTGGGGATGGGTTCGTAGCCTCCTCAATCATTGGAGACAAGAAGAAGGTGATCCCTTCCATCCACCACATTGCCCTCTTGATGAAGAACCTGAAGCACTTACCGGCGAACCTGTCCGAAACACCATTTTCTCGCTCATTTCCAGAGTATCTCGTCACGATTATATATTACATCAAATTTTAGATTTTATTTATCCGCTCGTCCAAACCGACAATCACCCCGGTGTAATAGAAGAAGTCAACGAGCTTCGCGCTCGGGTAGTGGCTTTGGAGAATATGATGCGGAGATTACAAACACCAGCAGCAGCATCAACAGCATAACCAGTACCACCATCATCAACGCCAACAGTACCATTACCACCTTCAACCACAACCGCGTCGTAAACCTCAACTTCACAATCTGTCCCACGAGCATCAACGTCATACGCACCATAGATACCAAGGAGTACCAACAACAATAACTGACGAAGTATTAATTCATAACTTCATTGGAGAAACATTTTCGCGGCGATTATGTAATCTCTAAAGTCTTAGAGATTATCTAATCTAGCCCTAACCATAAATCAGTTAAGCGAACCAAAATGATAGAAGGAAGAGTAGAAACCCTGACAAAAATGGTGTGTTATTAACAAGCTAAACTTGCTTTACCAACAGCATCAACAGTACCGTCAGCGTTACCAGCATCGTCAGTACAGTCAACATCCGAATCAACAACACCGATAACATCACAAACTCCGTCAGTTCAAGAATCACTGTGGACATCATTACGAATCAATAACATGTATATTGTATCAATGAGTTATTAAGAATTAACTCATTCCCTCTGAAGAAATTATATGTATATTATATATATATATATATATATATTTTGAAATAAATCTTTCCGTGCTAAGCTATTGAGTGTGAATCTTAACTACTCGGTTAATTCATATTAAAAATATGCAAAAATGTACGTCCTTCGGCCGTAACTTAACCAGCGTTAACTACAATCTCTGTCGCAATTCAACAAATTCCAATTCATAATAAATCAAGTATATATTTGATTTTACACTTTCATCATCGATGTACCCGAAACTTTTCAGATAACATCATTCGTACTTTGCGAAATTCACAAGAATTCCACGAACCGAACATCATACATCAACAAATAACGAAGTATTGATTCATAATTTCAATCTCATTAAAGAAATACTGCGTAAAAGTTATGTACTTTTTAAAGCCTTTAGGGATTATTCAATTCTAGTTTCAACCGTAAATCAAATGAGTTTAATTTAACATTAACTCATTAAATCTATGTTACATCTGAAGAAAATATACATATATATATTTTCATAAAGAATGTAATAAAATTCTTTTGTACAAAATATTAATTGTGAAATTTTTTTTTAACGGGTAGGTAATACCCAAGAGATATATAAATTCACAATTAATATGTTACATTCTTCGAATCTGATTCAGCAAATCATCCATTATACTCCCTACTTTCACAACAATATACATTCTTTTATAGAAATCAAAACAACCATACTCATTCAAAATTTAATTACATATTCTGATTTTGAAATCTCAATATTCAACTTGAGATATGACCAAAATCATCACTCTTAGATCCTTACATCTTTCACAAGCTATATTTTGACTTCAAAACTGTGTTAGAACATCAAATGTATGTTAACGATTACAATCTGTGTTCAAACCCTTCAAAAATTTCTGAAGACACTTCGAATGATGAGCAATCGAGATGATGATCCAACCACATGTTACCCACAGTTATGTACCCGAAAAACTCTTGAAACCAAAGTAAAAGTTTAAACAACGTATCCGCGTCAGATTCTTTGGCATTTATTAGCAAAAATAACTTTGCGACTCCTATTCAAAGTAGCCAGTTTTGTCACAGCTCCAGCAAGTCAACTTCGACTTTTCAGTTAGACTAACCTTATTATAACCTTGAGATATACACCATCGTTACCAGGGAACCTTTTACATTCCACCACATTATTAGCAGATGTACCAACAACTTCATTACCCTTTGACTTTAGCCTCTCCAAAAAGTCATTATAATTATTCATTGAAACCCCATCATTTACTCATTCGCATCTTGTAATGAGAATTGCCATACGAATCATTGGGAATTAGCAATCAGTATTTTGAAATCTCGTAGCATGTCTACGCCAACAGTTATATGTGTATATATATAACGTCTATCTTCTGGACTTAATTTGAATGTGAAGTTTCTGAAAAACACTCCGAACTACGAATTGGTTCTCCGAAAATGGAAAAAAAAATGCTGATGAAGCAGCAAAAACTATAAACGACTTTAAACGGTAAAAGCTGGATGATAATGATGAAGTGTGCTGGCAAAGCGCAGAAAAATAGAAGTTTTGAAACTGGAAAACGGATTGAGCAAAGTAGGAAGGAGGCTGTGGACAAATTACAAAGTCTGAACCTGACTTCAAAGGATCCAAATGATTCAGTACCTGCTGAAGTCATTAACGAATACCTTGCTCCTGACTCTAAACCCCTGCGGACAAAATTCTTCATCATCCTCTGATATTAGAAATTCTAAAATATCATCATATCTTTCATTATAAATATCCTCCATATTTCTGAAGATATTTTCTTAATTTTTCTTATTTGAAATCATTTACCTCTTCGCGCTATCTGTATTACATCATAAAAGAAACTATTTTAGTTTCTAAATTCTGAAACATTCAAGTTTAAAATAGGAATATTTTGAAGTAGTGTTGGGAACTGAAGCATGAATTAGTATAATATAATGACACTTGATCAATGTGATTATATTACAGTAAGTCATGCTGAGTTTCTAAATGGAACGTGATGATTCACAGATCATAACATCATCATGTGCCATGTTATACGACTCTTGTATTCTATTTAACCTCTAAAATATCAAGAAAATATTTCTTGATGATTCGGCCTTTTCCAAGGTATTCTAGTAATTTGACAAGTCAAGATCGTGCCATCACAATTTCCTTCCTAGAACATTAACAATGTTCATTCCGAAATTTATATCTGTGAATTCTGGACCATTACAAGCGGTGCTTAATCGCAAGAAGAAGAAACGAAAGGACAAAACTCCGAAATAAAAATTGAGGTATAAATTGCAGCAAATAAAAGAGAGCATTAACTGTGAATGATAATGATTATAGAAGACAGAAGCAGAGACTTTGAAATATAAGGGAACATATAAAGCCCAACGACAAACCAGAAATTATAAACCATATATCGATGCATATAGCAATATAAAGACACGGGAGAACTAGAAACACTATAAACCCAAGAGTATAGTAGAAGTAAATAGATTCTTCCTGCGGTAGATGAAAAAGAAGAATGACCGATATGAAAGTTAGAAGTATATCGAGAATCAGAGCTGGATGGAGCATATTGATGAATACTTTAAAATATGAGTTGAGGGGGAAAGAATAGAAGGTGATGAAACATGACTAGGAACTTAGAAATCAACAGATTTAACTCACACAATGGCGGAATAAGTGAATCAAACCCTCTAGTGAATAGGTTAAGTTTTTTTTTTTGATTAATTTAGTCAAACCACAACTAAATCAAGTGTGATTAGATCAACACCTAGAGCTATTATTCACCACATGGGTGATTTGGACTGAGAGAGAATCGGAGGAGCTCACTAGATCTGAGTGTGTGTAACAAATAAGAGGCTTAACCTAAAATGAAGAACATAAGACTTTATATACCCCTGCTGTTGACTCACCCATACGATTCATTCATCACACGTACGAGTTGGCTTCATCAGCCGTACGGGTGATCACTCACTCGTGTCTTCTCATTTAGGTTGTAATTGTGACTTAGCTCAGCATCAACCGTGCGTATGAGCCTGTCATCCGTACTAGTGAGGCTTCACTCGTACGTCTGACTAAGTCTAACATAGTCAAACATCTAAATCTAGTTCCTGCAGTTCCTGTAACCACATACAAACACGGATAGGATAATAACGAGCAATCATGGTGGCCTGTAAACTATTGTACCTGCAATGGACGTGGGTAGATTTCTAGGGACTTGCATAAAATGCATCAACATGAGGTGTGAGTTGTAAGGAAACGAAGGAGGTGAATTTATAAGAAAATCTCCGACAGAACAATTAAAATGGACGATCGCATTTAAAGCGGATCCTAATTCCCTTGATTACCGGATAGTCAAATCTTATTAAGAAGATTTTCTTCAAATCCCTTGAAATCTGGGAATCAATCATATCTATGTCAAATGATAAGATGAATCTACACTTACTCATTTCACTCTTCTATGTTAGCTTCATTCGTACTCTTCATACAAATGGATTGTTTATCCAAATTATTCGCTGATGATAAAACTCTAATTTTCAGCCCGTATGCATCAAGAAAACATACTTATTATCATTCACGACCTTTCCACTCAAATTTCGGGACGAAATTTCTTTAACGGGTAGGTACTGTGACAACCCAGAAATTTCCAACCAAATTTAAACTTTAATCTTTATATGTTTCCGACACGATAAGCAATATTTGTTAAGTTAAATTTCAAGAATTTTAAACTATGTTCATACATTCATTTAACCTCGACCAAGTTCCAACGATTCACGAACCATTAAACGAATATGATTATATATGTATATGTGTATATATATTATAACTTGAAACGTAAACAAAATATTAGATTAAATACATTACATGATTGTATCTGTTTCAAAATATTTATCAATGGAATTAGAAGATAAGATCAAATGATTGAATTATCAGATATATTAAATTATGATTACAAGTCTCTGTTGAAAGGCCCACGTTGATTTGAGAAATCTTTTCATTTTAACAATAAATGGTAAAGTGATTTATAAATAAGAACAAATTGTCAATCATTGAGAACTAGACAAAGGATAGTGGAAGATTGAATCTCATAAAGACTCAATTGATCTATTTAGTTTCAAACGTACAAAAACGTTTTTCAGTTTAAAAAGAACTTTATTATTAAAACGTATATAACTTTTATAAATATCTAGAACCACTTTTGACAACTCATTACTTAACTAGTATGATAAAGATAACGATATTTATATTTTATTTTATTAAATATATATAACGATTTAAATTAATATTATATATATTTATACGCGTATAATACGTACATAGTTTTATACTTTTACTATACTTAAACTTTACCTTTACTTTATTTTTACTTTACTTTAACTTTAATAATTCACTTTAATAATTCATACTTTAATAATTTATACTTTAATAATTCACTTTAATAATTCATACTTTAATAATTCACTTTAATAATTCATACTTTAATAATTCACTTTAATAATTCAAAAATCTATTATAAATAGAATTCAACAGGTTTCATTATTTCATAGAAACTTGAAAATATTTTTCTCTAAACTCTCTCAATTGATTTACATATATATATTTACTCCGTATTATTTCAAGATATTATTAGTATACATAAAATATTACGACGGAGTGTTGTCCGAGTGATTTCGAAATTGTTTTTCAAGTAGGATAGGATTAAGGAAATTATGGGTTATAGCTATGGAGGTGATTGAGTATGGTTCATGGGTATGCTCGTGAGGTCAATATAGTGTTTATCATTTCCGTTGCGTCTACATACCTTTCCTGCAATATTGAATCTCAATATTGATACGTGAGTACTCATAATTTAACTTTTACATACTAATAGTGTATTCCTGACTAGTGCTCGAGTATTTAGGATTATGCATGCTTGTACTTTTGATATTGCCCTTAGACAGGTTAGGTTGAATCTTGAATTAGTTACACTTGCGGTTGAGATAAGGTATAAGATATGCATGTCCTTGGAAAGCTAGCGAAAAATTAAGAACTTTTCCTTTAGATATCGAATGGTTTCGATGAACGGATTAGAAGTTATAATCAATTGAATTTTCGATATTTTTATTAAAAATGATTATTATTATCGTCGTTTTTATCGTCGTTCTAGTTTTATCTTATTATTATCATTATTATTATCTTTATCAATAAAAGGGATTTATCATTAAAAATTGTTTTTTTTATTACTATCGTTATTATCGTTAAAGTTATAATTAGTATTATTATTATTATTATCCAATTATCATTATTATTATTATTATTAGTATTATTATTATTATTATTATTATTATCATTATTAATATATATATATATATATATATATATATATATATATATATATCATTATTTAAAAATGGTTATTGTTATTGTTATTATTATTATTACTATATTATCATTAAGATAAATATTAGTATTATCGTTAATAATATTATAGTAACTATCATTATTAATATTAGTGTAATTAAAACAAATAATTGTAACACCTAAATATTTTGATTACTATTATTATCATTATTATGAACACGATATAAAAGACGATTAAAAGCTATTAAACGAAACGATTAGGAAATAATGAGTAAGAGTATCATGATGAAATTAAAATATTATAAGATATTAATTTAGATAAAATTATCGTTCTTATTATTTTTATCATTACTATTATTATTAAAAGTATCGTTAGTATTAAAACTATCATTTTAACAAAAATTATCATTTTAATAGAAATGTCATTGTTACTATAAAATATCATTATTATTATTATTTTAAATAGAATTATTATTTTAAAGATAATATTAAAAATTATCGTAAATATTAAAGTTATCATAATTAGAATTATCGTTTTATCATAATGTCATCTTAGTAATTATAAATATTGATATTTTTATAATAATAATTATTATTACAAAATAATACAACTTTTACTTACTATCATTATAGATATTATTTTATTAAATAAATATGTGATACAAACATATTTTACTACGTGTAATAACTTACTTTAATAATACCTATCATATTATCTTTATGATATTAAATGAACCCTATAAATTTTATTACTTAATATATATAAAAGTATATTTTATTATATAAATTTAATATAAAATTTTATTTATTAATAAATAAATTATATTATTTACTCTAATAAACCTTTTAAAAATATTTAAAAATATAAAACGACGATATTTAAACTATATATTAATCATGTATAGATTTTTGGAAATTATTTTGAGTCAAATTTACTTTTGTTGACTTTTGCATATTAGTCTCGAGCACTAGGATTGTGGTACACTATGACTTGACCTAATTTGTTAGACAAATATTGACCAACACATAAATATATATAATTAATTTAGGTTCGTGAATCTGAGGCCAACCTTGCACTTGTTCAATGACGTTATATGTATTTTTACTACGAAATACAGTATGGTGAGTTTCATTTGCCTTTTTACCCTTTATATTTTTGGGCTGAGAATACATGCGAAATTTTTATAAATGTTTTACGAAATAGACACAAGTAATTGAAACTACATTATATGGTTGAATTATCGAAATCGAATATGCCCCTTTTTATTAAGTCTGGTAATCTAAGAATTAGGGAACAGACACCCTAATTGACGCGAATCCTAAAGATAGATCTATTGGGCCCAACAAGCCCCATCCAAAGTACCGGATGCTTTAGTACTTCGAAATTTATATCATGTCCGAAGGAGGATCCCGGAATGATGGGGATATTCTTATATGTATCTAGTTAATGTCGGTTACCAGGTGTTCACCATATGAATGATTATTTTTGTCTCTATGCATGGGACGTATATTTATGAGAACTGTAAATGAAATTCTTGTGGTCTATTAAAATGATGGATATAAATGATTATGATAAACTAATGAACTCACTAACCTTTTGGTTGACACTTTAAAGCATGTTTATTCTCAGGTGTTAAAGAAATCTTCCGCTGTGCATTTGCTCATTTTAAAGATATTACTTGGAGTCTTTCATAGCATATTTCGAAGAACGTTGCATTCGAGTCATTGAGTTCATCAAAGATTATTATTAAATCAATTTATAGTTGGATAGTGGATATTATGAAATGGTATGCATGCCTGTCAATTTTCGATGTAAGGAAAGTTTGTCTTTTAAAAACGAATGCAATGTTTGTAAAATGTATCATATAGAGGTCAAATACCTCGCAATGTAATCAACTATTGTGAATCGTTTATAATGTATATGAATGGGTCCTTTCACTTCCCATCTTCTGGTTCTGGTTTTTCAGAATTTGTTGACACCATATTAACATTCTCATTCCGAGGATTTACTTCAGTATTACTCGGTAGCTTTCCTTGTTCCCTCCCACTCATCATGCTAGCAAAAGTACCTACGTGTTTTTCTAGATTCAAGATGGAAGCTTGTTGAGTTCTTAATGACTGATCAAACCTCTCATTTGTTTGGGTTTGAGATGTAACAAATTGTGTTTGAGATTCCATTAGCTTTGCCATCATTTCTTCCAGATTTGGCTTTTTCTCTTCGGTTTGTTGTGGTGGTTTATACAAGCTAGGTCTTTGTTGATTGAAAGTGTTGTTTTGAGTTGGTTGGTTATTCGGACCTTGTTGGTTATACGAGTTATTGTTGGGTCCATTTGGATTGTAAAGAATGTTTTGATTTCGATTAAAGTTTGGCCTTGGTGGTTGATAATTATTTTGATAATTATTTCCCAGCCTTTGGTTCATGTAGGAAACATTCTCACGTTGTTCCATCGTTTGTTCAATGTGACAATCTTTCGTTAAGTGTGGTCCACCGCATTGCTCACAACTGATTCGTATTGCGTGAATATATTTAGTCATCTTTTCCATTCGTCTCTCGAAAGCATCTATTTTTGCTGAAACGGAATCAAAGTCATGGCTAGAATCGGCTCTAGCTGCTTTAGATGAACGAAAAATATCTTTTTCCTGGTGCCACTCATGCGAGTGGGAAGCTGTATTATCAATAATCTTGTGAGCTTCGGTAGCGGTTTTCTTCATAATGGAACCACCAGCTGCTGTGTCGATGTCTTTTCGTGTAGCAACGTCGACACCTTGGTAGAATATTTATAATATTTGATAAGTGTCTAAACCGTGCTGAGGACATCCCCTCAACAACTTTCTGAATCTTGTCCACGCCTCATATAATGTTTCATTTGGCTTTTACGCGAACGTAACAATTTCTCCTTGAAGTCTCACGACTTTAGATGCCGTAAAGAATCTTTTAAGAAATTTCTCAACTAAAACATCCCATGTATCAATCGCCCCTTCAGGTAAGGATTCTAACCAATATTTGGCTTCTCCCTTTAAAGTCCAGGGAAACAACATGAGATAGATCTGTTCATCCTCAACTTCTCTGATTTTGAATAGAGTACAGATCCTATTAAAGGTTCGAAGATGTTCGTTTAGATCTTTTTTTAGCGTATCACTATATTGGCATTGATTAGTTACCATGTGTAGGTTTTGTCCTTTGATTTCATAATCTGGCGCATTAACATCTGGCCGAATAATGGCGTAACCTTGGCCAGTGTGTGTGGCTCTCATTCGGTCTTCCATACTTTGAGGTTCCGTTACTTCCATAATTGAATTGGTTGAATACGAATCACTAGAGGATTTTGATTTAACGGTTTATGGTTCAGGAGGAATGATTAGTGGTTCAGGATCTTGGAATTGTCCTTGAATATCCTCCGGGTTCTCAATTGTGAAGTCGGGTTCAAAAAATGGATTATCGAAAATTTGAGTTGGAGTACTTGTTCGACTAGATGATGATTCTAAAGAAAAATTAACAGCGGTAATATTGGCTAAATGTCTTGATCGAGTTACAGGTGGTGAACGTATGAAAGGTGGTGAACGTTTTGCTCGGTGCATTCACTGAATATCCTATTAGTTTTAAATCTAAAAATTATTAAAGTTATCAAATTAATATACTTTTCTGATTTTGCCCACGTTTCGAATAGCCAATAGACGCAGCAGGTAGCCAGGACCCTTTAAATCGGAAGCCCACAACTCGCCACTAACAAATCCAACTATTACTACGAACCAAAAAATTTGGATGTCTATCAATTTAATCACTTAAAATAATTTGTCGTTGAAATTTAAAGATAAAAAAAAAAAAATTCTATGTCCTAAAAACTAGAGCGTAGAAATGAGGAAGAAAAAGCACGTCGAAAAACGTCGAAAAATAAAAATAAGAACGAAAAACGTCGAAACTTAAGAGTCTAAAAACTAAAAACTAAAAAGTTGTGCCTAAAGGTATTAAAGCTTAAAAGGAATTCTATATCCAAAACGGCAATAACTTAAAAGGCACTAAAATCTATAACGGCGTCGCAAAATTCTAAAGCGCCTAAACTCTAAATCTAAAGAAAAAGCACTTAAGAGATTTTACGGCAAAGCCTAAAAATCTAGAAATATAAAATAACTACGGCAAAAACTAAATTTAAAACTAATTACGAACGAACGAAAAAAAACTACGAATTTAAACGAATAAAAAGATATAAAATATAAAAAGAAAACTAAAATTATAAAAAAATACAATTTTTATAAAAATATTATTTTTATATTATTTATTAAAAAGGGTACTAATTTATAAATTAACAAAACTAATTAAAACTTAAAATACAAAATTAACTAAAACTAAAACTAATTATTAGTTAATTAAAACCCTAATTAACTAATTATAAAAATTAAAATCGTAAAAGCCCGTATTTAATGCTGTACAAGGTTCAGCCTGTCAGACCACCCATGCGTTCGTATGGGTTTTAGGCACTGCAGCCATGCGATCGCATGGCTTGCAGATTCAGATAGGATGCAGGCTCAAATTTACGCAGGCCCAGTTTTTTTTTTATAATAAACAAATAAAATTTATATATATTAAACTTAAATTTTAAGAACTAAAAAGAAAAATACTTTTTATACTTTAAATAAAATCTTTAAATATATATATATATATATATATATATATATATATATATATATATATATATATATATATATATATATATATATATATATATTCTTTTTATTTTTTTAACACTTATTATAAATACAAAATATTTTTACTAAATAAGAAATAATATATTTTTACAAAAATATAGTTTTAATAAAATAAAGCGTTTTTCACCGAGTTCCCCGGCAGCGGCGCCAAAAACTTGATGATGCAGCGGGGTGTAGTACGAAATAGTATTATTTTTAATATGAAATACGACGAAATTACACAAGTTTTATTTAATTTATAGAATGAGATATACATAAACATTGCTACAACACTATATGCAGTGTACCTAATCGTAGAGTAGTGTAGTTTTTAGTAAGTTCGGTTCGTTCCACAGGGAGCTAGTGATTACGTACTTTATTTTTAACAACTATATATATATATATATATATATATATATATATATATATATATATATATATATATATATATACACACACACACACACACACACATATAAGTGTTATTATTATAAAAGGGAGGTTTTACCGTTTAATGACCGGTTTGTCGATTTTATATTTTTTAAGCGTAAAGATAAATGACAATAATTAAAGTGCGTAAAATAAATAACGATAAATAAATGACGATAAATAAAATAACAGTAAATAAAATTACGATGAAAAATACAATAAAAGAATTATGCTTATTTAAACTTCCGTAATCATGATGTTTGACGTTTTGATTTTAATTTATTTCTCTGGGTTAATTGTCCTTTGTCCTGGCTTATTTGATACATATATGGGTTTTGCCCATAATAGTCCATCGGTCATAATTATAATATGCTCATCAAATTAACCTTATTCCCGAAGTCAAATATTCCAACTAATTAGGGATTCGAACTGTAACAAGGTTTTAATACTTTGTTAATAATTACACCAGGTTATCGACTGCGTGTAATCCAAGGTTTTAATACTTTGTTAACAATTACACCAATTATCCTTGTATGTAATCCACCCCTATTTTAACGAGATATGAATATTAATTTACCCACTTGATCAGTTTGAATAATAATTTACCCAACCTGAATAACTAATTAAATGATTGTAAAGGATATCGTATAAACGTCACTAAATAGGACATACATAATCATTTAATAATTATTGGATTAACTAATTTGAAGATAGGTTCGACAGATTCCAATGAGTTGTCATTCGATTAGACAATACCCCCCATCTATTAATAGTCAATAGTCCAATGTCCACAAGTGTCGGTCTTTTGTCCAAACCCTAATTATGGTACAAAATCCAATAACCCCGTCTTAATATTTAGTCCAACATCACGATTACTTCGGATCAAATAAGCATAATAATAACTTAGTTACGAGACATTAATTTAAAAAGGAAGAACATAGCTTACAGTGGTGATTAATCGCGTAGCGTTACCCGGACAGAGTTTCGACTTAAAACTCGTAAAACATTTCTTACAATAACTCAATTATTATTATTATTAAACTTAAATTAAAATTAAAATTATAATTATAAATATATATATTACATATAGAGAGAAAGAAGTATGTGAAGGTGTAATTCATCGAGCAGACTGCATCGCCTTTTATAGGCATATTTCGAATTATTGTAGCCCATGCGATCGCATGGGCTTGAAGTTCTTTTTGCCATGCGATCGCATGGCCGCCTTAGCCAGCTCACAATCTTTTGTTTTCTTCTTTGTCGACGTATTTATTTAATATATATATAATTTATATAATTTATATTAATTATATATATAATATTATATTCTTGTGCATAGTTGACTCGTAATTTTAGGTCCGTTGTCTCGCTCGTTGATGCTCGGTTTATGTCTCGGTTCTGAATTTTCAAACGTTCTTTCGTACGCGTAGATATCTTGTACTTTGCGTTCCGTGACTTGTACTTTTGTCAGTTTTAGACGTTTCTTATCAATAAATTGAACCACTTAGATTGTATCTTGTATATTTGAGCTTTTTGGTCATTTGCGTCTTCAAATCGTTGTTTTCTTCTTTTGTCTTCTCATTTATTTATTTAAACGAATATTACTTGGAAATAGAACAATTGCAACTGAAAACTTTACATATTGGAAGAATATTGTGCCTAAATATATGTTCATTTGGAGCACTATCAAATACTAATAATAACCTTAGTGATAATAACGATAATGATAATAATAATAATAATTTATAGATAATAATAATAACGACGATAATAATAATAATTATAATAATAATAATATTATTAGAGTTAACGATAATTCAGTTGACCATATCTTTAACTACGTTTATCGAAATCACACGACTTCTAAATGAAAAGTTAATAATTTTTCGACAGCTTTCCAACGACATGCATATCATATACCTTATATCAGTATTATATGTACTAAATTCGTGATTCATCATACACTATATAACAACGAAATAAAACATACAAGCATGTATGATCATATATACTCGAGCACTAGTCAGGGATACACTATTAATATATAAAAAATAAGATATGAGTGCTCACGTATCAATATTGTGATTTAATATTGCAGGAAAGTAGGTAGACACAACGGAGACGATAAACACTAGGTTGACCTCACGAGATATACCCCCGAACATTACCCATAACCTCCATAGCTATAACTCATAGTTTCCTTAGATCTATCCTACTCGAAAACCCGTTTTGTAAACACTTGGGCAGAACTTCGTCGTAGTATTTTATGTAAATACTAGTAATAATACTACTACTAAATAATAATAATAAGATTAATAATATATATATATATATATATATATATATATATATATATATATATATATATATATATATATATATTGAGATTGATCGATAGATAAATGAATGAATGAATCGAAAATACGTTCGAGCTTTATAACCCTCGACCTGGACCCCTATGCTCCGCGATTGCGGATGTTTTAAAGGGTGAAGTACCGCGATTGCGGCACTATGGTTTCCAGCTCACACTCGAGCAACTTCTTGTGCCGACAGTTTTTATATAATATAATTTATAATATATTTAATTTATATAATTAATTAAATATTATATTATATTTACGTACATAGTTAACCTGTAAATTTAGTTCCGATTTATTGTGCGTTAAAACTCAACTTATGTACCGGTTCCGGTTTCTCGAACGTGTTTTTGTACGTTTATAAAACTAGTACATTACGTTTCGCGATATGTACCCATGACAACATTTAGCCTTAAATCATCCATAAACTATATCACTCGGAGTGTAACTTAATCATTTGAGTGTTTTGGTTATTTGCTTCATTAAATCAACCTCTCGTTATTTTCATTAAAATATATATTATTTAAAAACCTTTTATTATAAGAGATATAAATATAATCAATTAGTTATATAATTAAATAAATATTATATTTTGTCACGTTATATATTTTATCGTTAAAAGATTTGTACAAAAATATATATATACTCGAAATATTTATTTAATAATATAGTTTTTCAAAACTAATCATATTTAAAGTTTATAAAAATATATATTCTAAATCCTTTGAATTATAGAAAATATGATTTCAAATAACGTTTACACTTTAAAACATAAAATTTATATAATTCATTTATGCACCAACGTTTGTTTAAACAAAACATTTTAGAAATCAAATTGTATTATATCGAAAACGTTTTCATACGTTTGGAGCTAAATCAATTGAATATTACGAAATTCAATTCTCCACTAACTTTTTTCTAACCTTCGTTAATTAACACATTTGTTCTTACTTGCAAATCACTTTACCATTTATTCCGAATACCATTAAAAGGGAAAGATTTCTCAAATCAACGTGGACCTCACAACCGAGACCCCTAATCATATCACAATGTACCTGATAATTTAATCATTTGATATTATCTTCTAATTCCGTCGCTAAATATAATAAACTTATATTGAAACAAATACGTTCATGTAAAGTATTATACATCTAATACTTTGTTAACTTTTTCAATTAATATACTATATATTATATATACATACTTATATACACATAACGTTCGTGAATCGTTGAGCACAGTCAAAGGGTAATTGATTACATTAATATAATTCCAAAGTTTTTGAGACTCAACATTACAGACTTTGTTTATCGTGTCGGAAACATATAAAGATTAAGTTTAAATTTGTTCGGAAATTTCCGAGTCGTCACACAAATGAATTGTGGTGTTGGTGGCCGAATTTGTAATAACGACGGTAGTGGCTACTGTATTTATCAGTGAGGAAGGGGGATGTACATATAGGTATAGAGTGTTCTTTCTTAATGAATTTTTTTATATGATCAATTTAGAGCAACACATCCTAAAATTAAAACCCAGTCTTTAACTATAGTGTTAGTCCATAAAAGTAAGCTATAGCCCGTTAAAAATTTCAACTTTATTATCTAATAAAAAATCGGTTATTAGGATTCAATGGGCCCCTTTACTTAATTGTATTTTGATAAGGTAGTGATTTTAGCTAATGCAATACTAATTTGAAAGTTTAGTCATCTAAAATTGTTAGTGGAGGCTCGATTTTAGTTAGCATTTTTGGATGCCTTGCATAGGCTTTTTTTTATTGTCTTCGAGCCTCGGTCATGATTGTTTGTATGCTTCTTTGTTTCTTGTCTCTTTTTGAGACTAAGATTTGTTATAAAAATTTGTCTTTTTGCCAAAAAAAAATAATCTAAAATTGTACTCGTAATATTATTAAAGTTGACTTTTTTCCTTTTATTTTTTACACTTTTTTCACCTCATTTTTTTCACGTTATTTATTCATTTAACCAACCGTTAACCGTCTTTCTCTAAACGTTTAATAAACCAAGCGTTAACCTATTAAAACCACCTCGCAAAGAAGCGCGGATGTTTAACCTTGTTTTTAAACATACATGGTTTAATCTATACTACAACAAATAAGTAAATTTAACTACGCACTTTACCAAACTCGATCTATGTTAAATTAGTCCAGTAATTTAACTACACACTTCACCAAACTTGATATACGTTAAATTAGTCCAAATCCAACGAACCCTTAGCATTTAGAAAGTCAAAATAAATAATTAATCTCACGTCTCAAAATATGGGTTCACAATCTAATTGTGAAAAGTTAGAGGGTAAAATCTAAAAGAAAGATTGAGGGGAGAAAATGTAAATAGATAAAAGTTGTGTACAAACTAAATACAAAGAAGAAAGAAGATGGAGGTAGAAAATGAAAATGAAAAAGTGTGGGTAAAAAATTAAAATATAAAAAAGGAAAGAAGGAATGTGAAAAACGATTAAACGGAACCTTTCTTTTGACAAAAGACTAATTTAAACAAGTGAGCTCATAAAGTTTGTTTTAAACGAGGAAAACAAATCCGCACGACTGCACTTTGCTGTGCAATGGTTTCGGTCAGTGATGTTAGTCGATCAGCGCTCGATTAATTGGACGTTTAAAAAATAACTGAATAAAAAAATGATGTGAAAAAAGGTTGTAAAGAAAATGAGAAAAAAAATTCAAAAGAAAAGACATAAAATGACAAATTACCAAAATACTTTCGAATTTGAGAGTATCAAACTTTTGGCTTTTACTATATTTTATAAAAGTTTTTATAATAATAGTACATCCGACATATTATAAAATTATAAGTGTTTAGTTACTTTTTAAACACAATGTTAGGAAATAAGACATTCTAATATAGTAACTTGAACATTTGTGGTGGAAAAGTAATATATAATGAACTCCCTTCGTTATAAAAAAAATTGTGTACCTTGCTATTTTTGTTTATCTTAAAAATGTTGTCTATCACTCTAAATAAGATTAAAAATCTAATGAAGTTACAGCTACGCCCCTTTATTATTAGTGATACGTCATTAATTAATATGACAACTAAGTGATGTATTTATTAATTATCCTATTTATAATAACTTCCTTTGAATAATTAACACATTAAATGAAGGACAAGTTAGAAATTTAATAATATTCTAAATCCAACAAAAATTAAATCCGGACAATAATTCTGAAACTGAAGAACTATTTTTATTCTTGTGAAATGACATAAATACCCTTATGAATCCGACCATTAAAATGATAATACAAACAATGTGATTCGAACTATAAAATGTCAACCGAACCATTCGTTATTAAGTACGTATATAGGATAACGACACGATGTTACAAATATCCAGAATCAAAACTGGTCTCGTGTATCTTACTGTTTACGATATATATAACCAAGAAAGTCGACTTACACCTCATGATACGGCCCACGGAGAAATTATGGCCTAGCCCATCGAATATTAGGAGGCTAACCAACATATGAAAGTTGGAAAAACTCGCAAGCTGTATGCCAAACACACAACATATCCTATATCACTCCTCTAATCATAACAATAAAAAAAACAAACATTATTACCTTCAGTAGCTCTATATTACCTTGTAGAGAGGAAATTAAAAAAAAAAAATTAAAAAACATTTTTTTCTCTCTTGTTTTTGTTGTTGTCGTAACTATGGTCTGGATCATTTAGGATGAGCTCTGGATCGTCCAAGCCCAAGGCCAGTGAAAATCTTTCTTCTAAAAAGGTAACGAGCCTCTGCCTATCTAAGTAGTAATTTTATAGGCCAAGTATCCGAAACGCAGTTTTATTGAAAATGATGTGTATGTATTATATTTATATATTTGTTATTGTGTAAGCAACATTTCAGGTTTAACATGGACAACTAATACATACATTTCAATAACATCATATCAGAAATGAGACTAAAATAATTGATTATTTACATACTAGAGTAACATATAAAGAATTGTAATAATGTGAATCTAACAATTTGCTTGAAATTCAATAATGAAGGACCTAATGGCTTAATTTGAATATATTGATAATGGCAACAAAGTGGAATGAAAACTCACGGTAAAAACAATAAAACTCATGGATGAGTTGATAAAATGGCCACTGCCTAAATTCTCTGTATTATTAAATCAACAAAATCTCCCCCCAAAATAATCACATACGTCCCTTTTTAAATGTAAACAATAGATAAGGATAGACTTAAAATAAATAACTAACAATAGGATAAACACAAAACAATACGGGTACTTAATATCTTGCAATTCAAACTCCATCTTGACTCCTTATCCTTGACCACGTTTTAATTTCTTGTTTCTCGCCACCCTTAAGTAACACTCTTTCCAATCGGTTAGCTCAATAAAAACTTGGTCCGAATTAGTATTTCCAAAAGCCGAATAATAATTTTCAAGCCCAACTTTAGCAAGCCCATTAACTATTCCTGCATCATCCTCCCTTTCTTCGGAAAGACTCGTCCTCGAGTCTACAACTTCAAGGACTGAAACATCTAAATGATCCTCAAGGACTACTTTTAAATCGTATTTCATATCAACATCAACATCGTCACCTGAGAAAATGTGAACATCTTCATTGGACACGATGTCGTTAAAAACAACTGGAGTGCCCAATTCAACACTCGAGACTGTCTCACCGATGATTAGTGATCCCGAAGACGACCATGTGAGATGCACTCCGTCCTCTTGTGCCTCTTCACCATCATTATCATAGATGGGTTCGGAATCTTCATTTACAAGAGGATCGGGAAGATACTTCATATTAAAAATTTGATCAGTTGTACAATATTCCTGGATAGTTTCATCAACGCTCAATGAACGTTGTTGAAAGAAGTTGTGATATTCAACGAAAGCATCCTGTTTAAAATTTTCGGGCAAGAACTCCCGTTTTAGCAATTTCTTCATCTTTTCCCATGTTTTCACTTTAGATTTTCGGGCATACACCCTATATTTCCTAACATGTTTCCACCATAAAGATGCGTGCCTATGCAACTTTATGGTGACTAATTTGACCTTGAGGTTGTCGGAGATGTCTTTGAGATCAAAGATACGCTCCACCGTGCTAACCCAATCTAGGAAATCTTCCGGATGCATAGATCCGTTAAACTCAGGTATCTCAACTTTCATCCCTAGATTACGCAACTGGTCTTCTCTAGTTCTCCAACAATGATCCTGAGGTGCGAATGGGTTTGTCCGATCCCATTGGTCATGGGTTCGATCGGAGTCACTCCCATCCGTTCTGTGGTAACGGTTCATCTCCAACTTAACAATTCTCCTATTCAAACGTTCGATCTCTGCATCTCGTGGATCAAGGTCATCATGCGGATCATATCAGTTATGATCACCATGTGCATGCCTCCCACGACGATTTTGAGCAACCATCCCTGGAACTACTGATACCAAATAATGAAGGACCTAATGGCTTAATTTGAATATATTGAGAATGGCAACAAAGTGGAATGAAAACTCACGGTAAAAACAATAAAACTCATGGATGAGTTGATAAAAAGGCCACTGCCTAAATTTTCTGTATTATTAAATCAACAAAATCTCCCCCCAAAATAATCACATACGTCCCTTTTTAAATGTAAACAATAGATAAGGATAGACTTAAAATAAATAACTAACAATAGGATAAACACAAAACAATACGGGTACTTAATATCTTGCAATTCAAACTCCTATCTTGACTCCTTATCCTTGACCACGTTTTAATTTCTTGTTTCCTGCCACCCTTAAGTAACACTCTTTCCAATCGGTTAGCTCAATAAAAACTTGGTCCGAATTAGTATTTCCAAACGCCGAATAATAATTTGCAAGCCCAACTTTAGCAAGCCCATTAACTATTCCTGCATCATTCAAGGTACGAATCAGAGCGCGATAATCACATGTGATTAACACATCTTTTTCTTAAGAAAAAAAAAATTCAATTTTTTTTTATATTTTTTAAATTTTTTTTTCGCTTTTCAAATTTTTTTTTTAAATTTAGTCCGATTTAAAGGTTAGGGTTTTGGGTTTAGTCCCTAAACCCAAAATCGAAAACCCTAAATTTTAAACCGTTCGTGTTTAAAACTCAATCTAAACCCTAAACCCTATTTTCTAAACCCCAATTTCTAAACTCTAATATCTAAACCCTAATTGCTAAACTCTAAACTCTGATTTCTAAACCCAAATTTCTAAACCCTAATTTCTAAACCCTAATTGCTAAACCCTAATTGCTAAACCCTAAACCCCGAATATCGGGTTTATGGTTTAGGGTTTTGGAAATTAATCACATGTGAACCACATTTTGGAGTAGTTTTGACTACATGTGAGAACAAGTGATTGTTGCTCTCTAATTGGCCCCTTGAATTTCAAGCAAATTGTTGAATTCAAACTAATATTTCACAACATATATAAAATATATTTTCAGTTTAAAGTATGGAATTTTAAAACCCTAATAATAATTATATAAAGGATAGGGTTTCTCATGAACCCTAGACCCTAATTCCTTAAACGGGTGACACTATATTCAAACCCCAATATGTAGTCAATTATTTCTTGCAGTACCCACTGCAAAATTGCGAAAGTTTAAGACTGAAAAAATTGCTAAATATTAAATGAATAAATATATAAAAGGAAACTTTTTCTCTCTCATCTGTTGCACGAGGAATCGAGGATGGATAGAGATTCTCCCATATATTTTTATATGAATTGCTTGATTGTTTCTTCTTTTTTGGTAGCGCTTTTTTCCTTATATGTTTTGTTATATAAATGGTTTTGAGGCAGAGAATATGATAGCCGAATTAATCTTTGAATCGTGTAATCACTTTTCTAATCAAGTATTTTTGATTCAATTAGTCACGGGTTTTACGAAATCAAGATTTGGATAAGACAAGGAATGGATAATTGCCTTAGCTAAAAGATGATTATTGTAGTGACCCGAACTTTTCCATGTTTATATATATTAAATGAAATTGTTATTTACATGATTAAGTGTTTTCAACATGTTAAGCAATCAAACTTGTTAAGACTTGATTAATTGAAATAGGTTTTATATAGACAATTGACCACCCAAGTTGACCGGTGATTCACGAACGTTAAAACTTGTAAAAACTATATGATGTCATATATATGGATATATATATAGTTAACATGGTATTATGATAAGTAAACATATCATTAAGTATATTAACAATGAACTACATATGTAAAAACAAGACTACTAACTTAAGGATTTCGAAACGAGGCATATATGTAACGATTATCGTTGCAAGGACATTTAATTGTATATATATATCATATTAAGATATATTAATACATCATAATATCATGATAATGTAATAATTTAACATCTCATTTGATATAATAAATAATGGGTTAACAACATTTACCAAGATCGTTAACCTAAAGGTTTCAAAACAACATTTACATCTAACGACTAACGATGACTTAACGACTCAGTTAAAATGTATATACATGTAGTGTTTTAATATGTATTCATAAACTTTCGAAAGACTTCGAGACATTTATCAAAATACTTCTACTTAACAAAAATGCTTACAATTACATCCTCGTTCAGTTTCATCAACAATTCTACTCGTATGCACCCGTATTCGTACTCGTACAATACACAGCTTTTAGATGTATGTACTATTGGTATATACACTCCAATGATCAGCTCTTAGCAGGCCATGTGAGTCACCTAACACATGTGAGAACCATCATTTGGCAACTAGCATGAAATATCTCATAAAATTACAAAAATATTAGTAATCATTCATGACTTATTTACATGTAAACAAAATTACACATCCTTTATATCTAATCCATATACTAACGACCAAAAACACCTACAAACACTTACATTCTTCAATTTTCTTCATCTAATTTATCTCTCTCAAGTTCTATCTTCAAGTTCTAAGTGTTCTTCATAAATTCTATAAGTTCTAGTTTCATAAAATCAAGAATACTTCCAAGTTTGCTAGCTTACTTTCAATCTTGTAAAGTGATCATCCAACCTCAAGAAATCTTTCTTATTTACAGTAAGATATCTTTCTAATACAAGGTAATACTCATATTCAAACTTTAATTCAATTTCTATAACTATAACAATCTTATTTCGAGTGGAAATCTTACTTGAACTTGTTTTCGTGTCATCATTTTGCTTCAAGAACTTTCAAGCCATCCAAGGATCCTTTGAAGCTAGATATATTTTCTCATTTCCAGTAGATTTATCCACAAAACCTGAGGTAGTAATGATGTTCATAACATCATTCGATTCATATATATAAAACTACCTTATTCGAAGGTTTAAACTTGAAATCACTAGAACATAGTTTAGTTAATTCTAAACTTGTTCGTAAACAAAAGTTAATCCTTCTAACTTAACTTTTATAATCAACTAAACACATGTTCTATATCTATATGATATGATAAGTTAATGATTTAAAACCGGAAAACACAAAAAACACCGTAAAACCGGATATACGCCGTCGTAGTAACACCGCGGGCTGTTTTGGGTTTGATAATTAAAAACTATGATAAACTTTGATTTAAAAGTTGTTCTTCTGGGAAAATGATTTTTCTTATGAACATGAAACTATATCCAAAAATCATGGTTAAACTCAAAGTGAAAGTATGTTTTCCAAAATGGTCATCTAGACGTCGTTCTTTCGACTGAAATGACTACCTTTACAAAAACGACTTGTAACCTATATTTTCGACTATAAACTTATAGTTTTTATATTTAGATTCATAAACTTAAGTTCAATATGAAACCATAGCAACTTGAAACACTCAAAACGGATTTAAAACGAAGAAGTTATGGGTAAAACAAGATTGGATATTTTTTGATTGTTGTAGCTACGGGAAATATTGTAACAGATCTATATTAATCATATCCTAGCTAACTTATATTGTATTATACATGTGTTCTAATATATTATGTAATCTTGGGATACCATAGACACGTATGCAAATGTTTTGACATATCATATCGACCCATCTATATATATTATTTGGAACAACCATAGACACTCTATATGCAGTAATGTTGAAGTTAGCTATACAGGGTTGAGGTTGATTCTAAAAATATATATACTTTGAGTTGTGATCTAGCCTGAGACATGTATACACTGGGTCGTGGATTGGGTCAAGATAATATATATATCAATTTATTTTATGTACATCTAACTATGGACAACTAGATGTGGGTTACTAACGAGGACAGCTGACTTAATAAACTTAAAACAGTAAAACGTATTAAAAATGTTGTAAATATATCTTGAACATACTTTGATATATATGTACATATTTGTTATAGGTTCGTGAATCGACCAGTGGCCAAGTCTTACTTTCCGACGAAGTAAAAATCTGTGAAAGTGAGTTATAGTCCCACTTTTAAAATCTAATATTTTGGGATGAGAATACATGCAATTTTATAAATATTTTACGAAATAGACACAAGTAAATGAAACTACTTTATATGGGTGAATGATCGAATTCGAATATGCCTCTTGTTAGCTTGGTAGCCTAAGAATTTGGGAACAGACCCCCAAATTGACGCGAATCCTAAAGATAGATCTATCGGGCCCAACAAGCCCCATTCTGGAATTTGGAATGCTTTAGTACTTCGATTTTATCATGTCCGATGGGTGTCCCGGAATGATAGGGATATTCTATATGCATCTGGTTAATGTCGGTTACCAGGTGTTCACCGTATGAATGATTTTTATCTCTATGTATAGGATGTATTGAAATATGAAATCTTGTGATCTATTATTATGATTTGATAATATATAGGTTAAACCTATAACTCACCAACAATTTTTGTTGACTTTTTAAGCATGTTTATTCTCCGGTGATTATTAAGAGCTTCCGCTGTTGCATACTAAAATAAGGACAAGATTTGGAGTCCATGCTTGTATGATATTTTGTAAAAACTGCATTCAAGAAACTTATTTTTGATGTAATATATTCTTATTGTAAACCATTATGTAATGGTCGTGTGTAAATGGTATATTTTAGATTATCATTATTTGATAATCTACATAATGCTTTTTAAACCTTTATCAATAAAATAAAGGTTATGGTTGTTTTAAAAATGAATGCAGTCTTTGAAAAACGTCTCATATAGAGGTCAAAACCTCGCGATGAAATCAATTAATATGGAACGTTTATAATCAATATGAACGGGATATTTCAATTATCCTACACAATTATAGATGATCCAGGTGGATATTACCTGACCCGAATCCGTGAAATAAAGGAGTTATTAAACAAGTAAAGTAGTATGTGGAATGACTCAAATTTGTAACTGTTGAGTCCCCAAAATAATTAAGGATTTATTTATAACAAAACAGCAAATATATACACTAAAATGTTATGTGCATCCAACATAGGTTTGTTTATGTATAAAAAACAAATATTGTTGTGTCGAGTGTTTAGTATGATGTCTGGTCTACCAGCACAAGGTAGACAGTATTCCTCAATTAGCACAGGATGAGTGCCCAGTAAATCGTGAATATCAAGTGACTCAGCATAGAAGAACCAGCATAACTGGTAAGCAGCATACTACATGAAGTCAGATATGATCCATTACAAGCATAGTGGTTTCCTAAGTGGTCTACATCAATTGTACTATTCAACAGAAGTCGAAGACAAAGTTGAACATAAAAGTCGGCGGCTGACAAGTGACCTTACATGACCACGTGGGAATGCAGAAGTTTAACGCATGTGCAGACATGTGTAATACTTTATTAATGCCTAGGGAACCCAACATTCTATTTGTTTATTCAAATAGTGGTGCCAAACCGAATTGGGGTGTTCCTGCAAATAGCTACCAAAGAGGAAAGAAGAGAGCACGCTCTCTGATGTAGTTGTCCCCACAAGTACAGACATCCTATGTACCAATGGACGAACAATTACATAGATAATAGGACTACTATAAATAGAAGTATCCACTATTGTAATAACTAGTGGTGTGGGTTTATTTATTTAGAGTCTGAACTTGTAATAGCTTAAGATATCCTCGATAGCTATAACTTAGGTATAATCTGTATCAACCAACTGTTATTCTGCCAAGGACATTTGTAATTCTTTGTGATTCATATCAATAAAGAATAAATCATTGAAAATTACCTTTGACTCTTATCTAAATTATTTGCTTTAATACTAAACTGTTATAACTGATTAAGTTAATTAAAAGAATTATATTCACCCCCCTACAATACTCATGTTGTTAATCAAGGAACCAACTGTAATAGCCCATGATCCTTATTTTTAGCATGTCATGCAATCATGGAGAAAGTGTCTTGTTTACTAGTTTTCATATAAATACTAGTAGATAAGAGAATAAGAAATATGCCTTTAATTACTATTTTCTCATATATGTAATTAAAGAGAGATTGCTCCTATTTACATTCAAATATAATATTGTAATTAGTAAGAAGGAGGTGAGCCTCTAATTAACAAAACGCATTTTGTAACATTAGAGAGAGATATTAATAAAATCAATATCTTAACTCCATATTATGATTTCCCATTTTAACTTATTTTTTTCATATTATGCTGGTTCCGTCATAAACTGCCAATCCACATAAACAAACAAGACTTATTATCCTTACGAGATCGTTGTGTTAATCATAGTCTTGTAACAGATCAGTAGAGAGTAAATCTGGATGTTTGGATGTTGAAACTATGTTTAGAATGTCAAAATTCTTTAACCTTTCTTCATTGAATGAAGCCTTATATTTATAATGGTTCAAAAGGTGCAACGAAGTGTTGCAACCTTTGATAAATGGTCATAATTAAATGACACATCTCTGGCAACGGACATGATTGAAAGGGTGTATTTATACCCTAATAAACCACTTAAACATGTCCCAAAACGTCCAGGCAAACAAGACAACCATTTGTGAAATGTTGCAAAATGTTTATGAAAAGTTGTAACTTTTCTGCAGAATCTGTAGAGAGGTGCGGCGTACCTCTTCCTTTTCCATCACATGATGCAGCGTATCAAATCATGAAAACATTGCCCCGTTACACTATCTAGTGTGGTGCATCAAGAAGCAAATGCGGCGCACCACCTGCCTGGATAGCCAACTCTTGTTTGTTTAACAACAAACTAATTCCCAACTCATGCCATCCCTATAACTCTTTAATGGACGTGTACTCTACACTCTCCAAATCTGTCCAAATCTGTTCTAGAGCGTTAAAGATAGCTTCCACTTTCAACTTAGCAAATCCAACACACTAAAACAATTTGTCGGATCACACTAGAATCACAAACAAATCCCCCACCATTTTAGTGTTATCCTTGACTTTTCAAAAATGTAAACATGCAGTTAAACTAATGTATCAATGTAAATGTTTCGGAAAATTAAATGTCCACCCAGTATATATTACATATTTCAAGAATTCAAAAATCAGGGTGCTCGTAATGTTTAAACCCATCAATCTATATGAAAACGAGAAGATAAACCTGACACTTTACAAGCCATGTGTCCCAACCATTTATGAACATATTGAAAACTAAGTCCCAAGCTTTCTAGAAGCGGCAAAACATCATGTCCATATCGGTAGGTTTCTTCAATCTTGCTCATGCAATGCAACTTTTCAAGAAAACTATTAAGAAATGATATACTTCAACCTCACTTTATCTTGCAGGTTGGAACACATACCTTGGGATCTAATAATACATGTGTTACAATCTTAAAAAAGTAGGTTTTCCACATTGAATTTAGCTCCTAGCGTTGTACTATGTGGCAATTAGGTATCCACTTTGAAAGATCTAAATGGAATTCAATCCCACACCAATAGCCAACTTGTACACTAAGTCCCTGCCTAGTCCTTTGGTCAAGCGATTGGAAAAATTTTGTTGTGACCTCACAAAGTCAACAGAAATCACTCCATTGGCGATCAACTCATAAATCTTGCTATGTCTAACACCTAAGTGTCAAGACTTTCCATTATACATTTGAGTATAAGCCTTATCCAAAGTAGAAGCACTATCACAATGAATACAAATGGAGAGATGGGCCTTGGCCACAAAAGAATCTCATATATCAAGTTCCTTAACCATTTAGCTTCATCACCAGCCACTGCTAAATTCCAAGTTTATCTATCGGGGGAAATGGCAATGACTTTCTTGTTTTACAAATTCAGATTCCATGGTAAAAGTTGTAATACACGTTTGCTTCTTTGATGCCTATGAAATAGCTCCTCCACCAAGAAGAAATATCCAACCATTTCTAGAAGAATGATCTTCAACGTTGGTTATCCAACTCACATCCGAATATCCTTCTATAATAGAAGGAAAACTGGCGTATGTGATACAATAGTCCATGGTTTGCTTCAAATACTTAAATACACTATTAACAGCATGTCAATGGTGAGTACCCGGGTTACATGTAATCTACTCAATTTTTCCACGACATAAGCAATATCCAGTCTAGTGCTAGTCATAGCATACATCAAACAACCTATTGCTTGAGAGTATTCAATTTGCGACACAGATTTGCCTGTATGTGACAAAAGCTTCACATTTGGATCAATGGGAGTACTAACTGGCGAGTGATATCGCTCTATTTATATATGTTTACTTCATGATATCTACCTCACTTTGTTCGGTTTTTTTACTATCTCGGAACCTATTTTGTGTGCTATTGTGCTAATTGGTAAATTGAGGGCTATGGAGTTGATTTGGTGTAAAATTGACCAAATCTTGGGCAAAATTGGCTAAGAAAATGACAAGTGCAGGAAACAGCTCAAAAAGCGCCGCTCCTGTAAAGGAGCGCCGCTCCTGAAGGCCCAAAAGCGCCGCTCCAGAAGGAAAAGCGGCGTTCTTATGCACGATTTGTCTCCATTTTTTTTATCAGTGAGCAGAAGCGCCGTTCTACATTTTTAAAAGCGTCGCTCCTGCCAAGCCAAAAGTGACGTACCAAAGTCAAAAACGCCGCTCATGTTTTAAGCCAAAAGCACCGCTCCTGAAGGAAAATCGGCGCTCCTGACGCTGTTTCAGCCCAATTTTCAGCACTATAAAAGGAACGAGATTAGGTCATTTTTCATATGCATCTTGATAGAGCAGCTGCTTAGGGTCCGAATTTCACTCACAAAACCCTAATTTCATCATCCATTGGAGATTAAGGGAGGATTCGAGGAAGTTTTCTCAAGATTCATCTTTGATTAGCTTAGATCTTCATCTTCATTACATTTTGGGTTGTAATCTTTACTTTACTTTACATATTTTGAATTGATTACTTGTAATAGCTTGAAGATGATGATTGTTTATGTTTCTTTGATTATTATTAGTTTGATCTTAGCCATGATTGGCTAAATCCTTTGTGTTTGCTTATCTATGAATCTCTAATGCTAGTATTTGCCCCAAATCAATTGAATATTGTTGTTTGAATGAATTACATGATCATGTGTTGTTGAGTTAGCTAAAGATCCATTGCTATGAGTTTGTTTTAGGCTTGACTTTGATTACATATGTTGAGTATCTCTCTTAGTGATTTGAGAAGTGAATCAATGTGTGCTTCAACGCCTTAGGTGATCTAGACAACTAGCTAGGGAATTTCAAGTGATTGTGTTCTTAATCTAGGTTGGTTTTCAATTGGCCTTTAGTCAACATAGTAGTGCCGATTATCTTAAGTGATTTTGATAGTTGGGGGTTTTAAGTGATTTTAACTCAAGCTCAATCTTAATGACCAAATCATGCTTAACTCGATCTTAGGATACAATGCTTATGTGAATTCGCGGAGTGTCGTTTGATTTGAGGTTTAGAAGTGATTCTAAACATTTAATAGTTCAACAACTTATGAGATAGCAAAATAGGCAAAACGGGGCCAGCCAAGCATAGAGAGGATTAGATAAGTGAACATTTCTTAGTTAATTTGATTTAAGTTTTAATACTTTACCGCTTGTTTCTTGCTACTAGTTTACTTGTTAGTTTAAGTTTGTTTAATTGAACACGTTTTAGTTGTTAGTAATATCAATCGAAACCCCCAATCAAACAAACTCTAGGACAATCGATGGTTTCAAACACTTGACTATGACCACTCCATTGGGACAACCTTGATAAGAATACTTGCATTAAAGTACTATAATAACCAGGTTCTAAGTGCTCGTTAGTTGTGTGTGCTTAATTGTTAGTGTTTGAATCATATATAAATTTAGAGGGTAAAAGTTATGCATAGCATCACATCATCACCCTTTCTTGGCGCCACTGCCGGGGAGCGGTTAGCCTAGTTAGGTGTTTGGTTTAAATTTTTGATTGTTCGATCCTTTCGTAAGGGTTTACCCTTACGGGAGTTACTTTTCGTGTTTTATATATTATTTTTGTTTGGAAAAACCGCTTGTGTTTGTGTTGTGATTGAAGGATAGGCACCTTTGGTGTATGAAAATAAGGTCTCATAAGGATCAAGAGTTCACACATCCATCCTCCGATCCGGAAAAACACGTGCACGGGGTTTATAATCGTAGAGAAGCAAGAGTATTAAGAAAGAATTTTAAAGCTTTGCCATTTTGTTTAGAAGACATGGATCCTAACAGTCAACCGATTATTAATGAAGAGGGCAATCCTAATGGTCCTCCGGTTAATCAAGAGTTATTGGATGATCAGAACGATACACCAATATGGAACGCTAGATTGGTTGCACCAACATTGATAGCACCGGCTATTACAAAATCACCAATCAAAGCGGATAATTAGAAGATCGAGGGTAACTTTTTCACATTGATCAAGGATACATACTTTCATGGGTTAATAGATGAGAATCCGTTTGAACACATTCAACACTTCAATGATCTTTTTGATATTTACAAAACCAAAAATGTCACCGATGACGCTTTTAAGTTAAGGGCATTCCCCTTTACACTTCAAGGAGACGCAAAAGCTTGGATGCGAAGTTTACCATCCGATTCCATAAGGTCTTTTCAAGAATTAACAAATGAGTTTATTAATCACTTCTTCCCACCGTCAAAAGTTGAGCGATTAAGAATGGAGATTAATGGGTTCACCCAACGGGGTGATGAAAGTTTGTATGATGCATGGGTACGATTCAAGAAGCTACTAAGAGCTTGCCCACCGCATGGTTTGACGAAGAAGGAGTGCATCAATACATTTTATTGGGGTTGTAATATGTTAACGAAGCAATATCTTGATTCTTCATTCGGTGGGGTATTTATGTACAAATCACCAAATGCGGCCGAAATTATGTTAGAAGATATCTCGGTCAACACATATGAATGGGCACCTTCACCGCGAGATTTGACAAGGAAAAGTGTAGCACAAGTCGAGAGTGATAATGGACAAGTGACGCTTGCAAGTTTGAACAATCAATTTCAAACATTTGGGAAAGAGTTGAGAAAAGTCCAACAAACGGTAGTTGCAATGCAAGTGGGTCGTCAACGATGCGAGGGTCCACATCTCACGAAGAATTGTCCTCAAATTACTCAATGCAACAATATTGATCTAGATGATATTCCCATGAATTTGGATGCTCATGTGAACTATGTGAGTAATCAAAACTATCAACGAGGAGGAACATCGAATCAAAGCTACTACAATCCTAATCAAAAACAAGAGTCAGTCAACAACCAAACCAATACACCACCTGGATTTCAACAATCAAAACTGAATTCAAGGTTATAACAACAACTACAACCAAAACCGAAACAACAATTTCCAATACCAAAACCAACAACCTTACAATAAACAACCTTATATAACCAAGCCAATTCAAATTATCAAAACAACCAAGGTTATAGCCAACCACAAAATAACCAAGGTTACAATCAACAACCTCAACAAAACTTCCAACAATCCCAACCTACAAAGAACTTAGAGGGAATCATGCAAAACTACATCAAGAAGGCGGAATCAACCGAAGCATTCCTAATAAAGGAAAATGAACTTTTGAAGCAACAAATCTGAAACCAACAAGCCTCATTCCAAAACCTTGAGAGCACCGTTGGGAAACTTTCAAATCTAGTTGCCGAAAGAGTACAAGGAACTTTACCTTCAAACACCCAAGTTAACCCACACAACAACCAAAACAACCAACAAAACCACCAAAACAATACGAGAGTTGATCCTATTGAGAACAATACCACCAACCCAAACCCAAATCAAGCGATTTCGTCAAATCCCAACAATACTTATACTCAAGTGAACTCGATTGATTCAACCGAAGATGAGCAACAAGAATATCCTCAAGTTTTCGCATTCGGCGTTGAAGGAGAAAAGTTTGATTTCGATGAAGCATCGGGAATTGATACTATACATTATGGAGTATTCAAATTTTCGGAGGATTCGGACGAAGCAACATTCATTCCCTATTAACTTAAAAGTGTAATGTCCATGGAGGCTACCGAGTCGACATGCAAGGAATTAAAGGGTGATTTTGAGCGAATTAAATTGGGAAATGATGAAAAAGAGTTAAAGGTGGAAACTTTATTGAATGCAAAGGAGCAAAAGGACGAGGTCGAGGTTCTTGCTACATCAACCAAGGAGAAAAATGAGACACCGGTCTCACATTCTCAATCATTACCTCCTACACATCTAAAGGATGTGGATTGTAAGTCAACTTTATCCGATAATGAAAACATCTATGTTAAACTCCCTTTAGCGGAGGTGCTCGAGAATATGCCCAACTATGGGAAATTTTTGAAGACACTCATGGCCAAAAAGGGAGATGTTGAGCAAGCATCCACCGCTTTCTTGAAAAAGGAGTGTGATGGTATTTTAAAGAAATGTAACTTACCACCAAAAATTGGTGATCCCGGACCTTTCCTTATACCATGTAATGTGAATGGGTCGAAGATGCTTACATCCTTAGCCGACTCAGGCGCGAGTATCAACTTCATGCCCTACTCCGTTTACAAAAGGTTAGGCCTAGGTGATCTTTCACCCACCACAATGGGAGTTAAACTAATTGATCAATCAATTAACTTTAGTGTGGGTATTGCCGAGGATTTAATAGTTAAGGTTGGGGGCATGGAATTTCCCATTGACTTTGTTATTGTTGATATAAAGGAAGATCCGGTTGTACCTCTTGTTTTAGGAAGACCATTCTTAGCAACCGCGGGTTCTTCTTTGACTTTAGAACCGGAAAATTGACTCTTTGGGATAAAGGGAAACGCATGAGCATAAGAATAAAACGTGTTAAAGCACCATCAATATCAATGACCACACCACAAGTTGTTGCTAGTATGCAATGCATCACAAGCACAACGTAAGTTGGTTCACCAACAAAAGGTGGTAGAGAATTGACCAAGAGAATTCAAAGTAAACCTAAAGGTCAAAATGACATTGTTGACAAGTCCATGAGAAAATTGTTTGGGCGGGTGCATAGGGCCTCATCTAAAAAGGATGAACACTTGAGAAAACGCCTAGTGTCAAACTTGTCAAAACATAAAAAAGTCAAACTTAAAGAGTTAATCAATGAAACCAAGGTAACAAATGATTGATTAATGTAACATCCCGCGTTTTTCCGTTAAATTTAATTTTAACACCGTCTTTTTTTTTTTAAAACATAATCTTTCGTATTTAAATTAATAGTTTCCGTGAGTAACGTTCATTATATTCCCGCTATTTAATTTTGACATCACCCGTTTACTCGAGCGTTTTAAAAATATTCGATCGGTTAAATCCCGCACCCGCTTTGAAACTCGAGGGACCGGAGTTGCCAAATGGGCAAACTAGTTGACTAGGTCAACTAGTCAACCCATTTCTCTACCATTTCCATCATCTCCCTCTCTCTCTCTCTCTTTCTCTCTAGCAAGAACACACACAAACCCCAACTTCATAGAATCATCATCTAAATTCGGATCGGGAAGCAAACTTCAAAACAAATTACATATTCGTGATCCTCTCATCATCCTCTTCGATTTGGTACCAATTTCATCCATTTTGGGTAACATTTCTAAAACACTAAATTTCTCTAAATTCGTTTTATATACTTGAAATTGTGTTAGTTAGTGTCTATGGCTCGTGTGTAACATGAATATATGTTTTGTTTGCTCGATTTGTGGTTTGGAGTAACTAGTTTGAACATTTGAAATGGGTGTGCTAAATCCTTGATTTTGGATGAGTTAATGTTGTTAGATTGTTAAAGTGCATGTTTTAATTGTGTTACTAGTATCATTAGCCACATTTGGATGTGTAGGTTGATTAAGAAAACTTCAAAAACCCGATTAATGATTTTGAAATGTTTGACTAGGGTTTGATAGTTCTTGACATGAACTTTTGGATGCTTAAATGCCATGGAGTGTTAATTGTTAGTGTTTAGTAGTAATGTATGCTTCATTACCTTCAAAACGGCATATCGTATGTGTAAATTGGATTCCCGAATCATAAAATACGTTTTACGAACTTGAAACTTTGAAAATAAACCTTTCTCGATCAATTGACGAGTTTTCGGTTATTGTAAATGATGTTTTTGATTAATGATATGTGGTTAGTTATATTCCTTGTCAAAATAGCTTTCCGATGATATAAAATACATGTCCTAATTGTTTGCGGTTTGTAATTTGTGTTGGTTTATGTTTGGACTCGTGCACTTAGGAGTTTCAGCAACCAGGGTCTGGAAACAAGCCAAGACGCCGTCCCAATACCCAGGACGACGTCCTGACTTTCAAACCTAGACGCCGTCTAGGGGTCCAAGACGCCGTCTTGCCCTTCAAAGTGGGACGCCGTCTAGGCCTTTTGGGACGCCGTCCCATAAGCCTAAAGTGGGCTGTTTTGGTTGTCATTTAACGAAAAATGTTTGGGACGTTCTAGACCTCCGTTTCACATGAGACTTGTTCCAACATGCTTATATATGATTAAAAACTTCAGAAAATTCGTTCGAGGCCCGACCCGAACGTGTTGACTTTTTCGTTGACTTTGACCCGACCAAGTTTGACTTTTAATCAAACTTGACCAATTACTTATGTAATCTTTCTAACATGTTTTTATACTTGTACCTTGCATGAAACATGACAACTTGATTCACATGCTACATTATTGAGTCGTAACGAGCCATAGGACTAATTGAACATCTTTGACCCTTCGTGACTATCGTTATTGATACAACCTATTTGTTTAGGTCAAGACTAGCATTGTTCTTTGCACACGTTTACTTGTCGAAGTACTTTACTACTCGTGCACTCAAGGTGAGATCATAGTCCCACTTTTACTCTTTTTGAACTTACATTTGGGATGAGAAAACATAAACATTTCTTTACTAGGTGAACACAAGTACAGGAAAACAAACATTCTACATACGAGTTTAGAACAAAATCCTCAATTCGATTATCATTAGTTACACTTGCCGTGTGTAAGCGAGAACTTATGTTGTATGGATCCATATGGGTTTGACAAACCCTCATTCAAACGGTTCGCTACCGTTTACGAATGAAATATATTTTCGAGAAACAGTGTATGTTCTAGCACTAAGTGATGGGGTTCAATGGAAGGAAATGTTAAGCATTGATAATTGGGTGCTCGTGAAACAAACTTTTGGAATGTATTACTATTATTTCATTGATGCAAATCTTGTGGTTCACTTGTACTTACTTACTTAAACCTATGATTTCACCAACGTTTTCGTTGACAGATTTCTATGTTTTTCTCAGGTCATGCACGATATGTGAAACATGCTTCCGTTTACTATTTGATACTTGCATCCGATGTCGAGTATACATGCATTTCATGGAGCGTCTTTTGACTTTACTTTAAACCGTGTCGCCTAGATTTCAATCGTACTTATAACGTTGTGACTTAACTTTTGGTTGAACAATTCTTGTAAACTTTGAAACAATCTTTATTTTGAAATGAAGGCGACATATTTTGGTCAAACGTTATCTTAAAGACTTATAATCAGGTAATGGGACCCACGTAGCCGACGCCGTCACTTGACGATTTGTCGGGGTCGCTACAGTTGGTATCAGAGCCTTGGTTGTAGGGATTTAGAGTTCATTTGTGTCCACCCCGAGTCATAGGGTACATAGGTGAATCTAGACTACAACCGGCATATAGACTGAAGTAGGAATTATTTGACTAATTGTGCATTTATACTCGAACTCTTCTATCATATCTAACTCGTATTCGATCTTGATCTTACGTTGATAAATTTTGTTGATGCGCCACCTTGACTTTATGAAGTAATGTTAAATGCACATGAGAATCAGGGTAATATAATTTCCGGGATTATATTACGGTGATTCACATGGACGTTCCGACATTATGACGTAAAGAATTTAAGGCGAGTCAAGGAAAATTTTCTCTCTATCCTTATTCCATACTGTGGTTAGTATTGTTGAAAATACTAACCAACGATATTCTTGTGTCATGAAGGAACAATGGCTCACCAAGGTCAACACAATACTCCTCTCGAAACTCTAGAACAAGCTCTTCAACGAATGATAACCACCACCGTGGGTACGGCCGTGGCCGATCACTTTTCTAACAACAACAATCATGGAACCGGTAATTCAATCGAAGGTTGCTCCTACAAGAACTTCATGAAGTACAATCCTCCCACTTTCGATGGAACCGGAGGACCGGTTACTCTCACCCGATGGTTTGAACAAATGGAGACCGTTTTTAACACAAGCGGTTGTCGAGACCAAGATAAGGTCAAGTTTTCCACCCTCACTCTTACCGGTATCGCTCTCTCTCGGTGGAACACGTATGTACAATCAGTGGGTATCGATGAAGCCCTTACACTCTCTTGGACCGAATTAAGAGAAAGAATGATCACCGAATACTTCCCGCGCGATGAGGCTCGAAGGCTCGAGCAAGGGCTAAGGAATTTAAAAACGGTCGGGAATGACCTCGGAGCTTATAATCAACGGTTTACCGAACTAGTCTCAATGTGTCCAAATCTCATGACTCCCGAATCCCTAAGAGTCGAACTTTACATGGATGGCCTCCCTAAGAGCATTCAACACGGGGTAATGGCATCCCAACCCACTAACCTACAAGAGGCTTTAACAAAGGCCCACCAAACTTTAGAAACGGTGAATGAAATGGAAGCATCGGTACGAATGGTCGAGAACTACCCGGGTAACAACAAAAGAAAATGGGAAGCCTCGCAACCAAGCAACCACAACAATAACAACATCTCCAAGAAGCCTTTCACCCCCGGCGGCAAGAAGGGGTATGCCGGAACCCTACCTCACTGTAACAAGTGTCGCAAACATCATTTTGGTGAATGTGGCAAACCATTTTGCGTCAAGTGTCAAAGAAGTGGCCATGTGGCCCATGTCTGTAAGGGTACCGTTACCGTCGCTCGAAGGGTGCCCAACGCACACAGGACGGGTGCATGCTTTGAGTGTGGCCAACTGGGTCATTTTAGGAATGTGTGCCCAAAGAAGAAATCAACCCCAACGCACGACATTGAACTTTCAACATCGACACCTAGGATGCCCGAGACGACGATGGACTAGTCACGGGTACGTTCCTTCACAACAAACCATATATTTCATACTTATTCGATTCAGTTACCGCTAGACGTATTACAACCGAGGCTTTGACTTGTACTCTTTACATTCCACCTTTTTCCCTTAGATACTATTTAGGCGATTTAAGTGACCAACGGAAAATATTGTGTGCCTATAAATTTTATTGGAGGATGTACGTTAAGACTTTTGACTTGACACCTATAGAACTAGGGAGCTCGAAAAGTATTCGTTAAAAAAAAAAAAAAAAAAAAATAAAAAAAAAAAATTTGTTTCCCCATCATCTTGTATAGATTATTGTGAACTGAGTAATTTTCGGTTGGAAAACCGATACCCTCTCCCTCGCATCCATGACCTCATGATTTCTTGCATGAATCCCGTGTGTATTCCAAAACGACCTCCGTTCCGGTTATCATCAATTGGGGGTTAAGTGAGACGAAGTCTCCTAAGCCATTTCCGAACTCACAACGTTAGTTGTAAATCTCTCTTAGTACCGTTTGATTTATTTAGGACTCCGTCCGTATTCATGAACCTCCTAAACCACGTATGCAACTTATCTAGACAAATCTGTTATCGTATTTATAGATGACATCTTAACGTATTCAAGTAAAGAAGGGAAACTAACAACATCACCATCTTAAGCTCGAACTTTTGAGAAAAGAGCAACTCCATACCAAATTCTCCGAGTGAGAATTTCTGTTGAACGAAGTCCAACTTTCTAGACCATGATGTTAATGGTCAAGGCATTACAATCAATCTCGAAATCGAGCCACATGTAATCAGGAAACTCTCCCAACTCAGACTTGTATTCGTAAAATCTTAGATCTCGTCTATTGTTACCGAAGATTCATTTCTGACTTTTCTCGTATTACACGACTTTAATCTCTCCGCGATCGAACCTTGAGCGTGATTCTTCACACCAACAATTCTAGCTAAATTCGTACAACACCAGATGGGACTCAAACATGGAAATATTTCTACTTGAACGCCGGAAGGCATACTCTCTCGTCTCAAAAATCAACATAACTAAAATTCGTTATTTTATACGAAGAATTCGAATACTAAATTGTGGATCCGATCAATTTTCTCGTCATCCCGTACCACACTACCTACCTCTGTTATTTCACCGTCACCGTCTGATATTACTGGGATTTAAGATAACACACAATCCAACGATACTTCACTCTTCTTTGACGTAACGCCCTTGTGTTTCTGATAATCGGTCAACTATTATTCAACCCCGAACTATACAACTACGTGTACTACCTCGTTTCTCTTTCAGACTTCAACTTTTGACAACTAGAGGCACGTTATAGCAACCTCGAGATGTAAACTCATCCTATTCTAAGTCCTCATTTCACTACTATCTTTACCGTTCGCATTTTCCGTTTAAAGAAACTCCTTGTAACATTTCTCCATGGATAGAGAAACTCCTCATATTACATAAGTATTCGCCACGAGGGTGAATAGTCCTAACGAACATTTTTCGAACCCTAACTAACTTGTTCAAACATATCTTAAGAGATTCTATTCCAACACGGTGTATCTTTGTTAATTATCCCGTATCGAAATACTCGTTTCACTTCTAGTTTTACAAGAAGCCTCGGGACCGCGTTTAGACATGAGTACCGCGTACCATCCACAACCCGACGGACCGAACAAACATGTGATTTAAACCTTGGAAACCATAATACAAGTTTGTATTACCAACTTCAAATTTACTTGAGAAAAGTATTTTCCTTTAACCGAATCCTCGTACTACAATGATTTTCATTCAAGTTTTAACGTCACTCCTTTTGAAACCACATGTGACCGAAAACGTCATTCTCCCTTGTCGAACCAAGTAAACGATGATCAATTCACCGGGGCCGAGGTTATTCATGAGCAACCGAGAAAAATTTGTTCATATTCAGGAAAAACCCTACGCGACTCGTAATCACCAAGAGCTACGCCGATGTTAGACGTAAACATTTCAAATTCCACGTGGGAAACCGCGTCACGTTAAGAGTCGCACCTTGGAAAGGTGCAATCCGTTTCGGGAAACGTAGGAAGCTAAATCCGCGATATTTTGATCCTTTAAATTCTTGGGGTGTTTTGGACCCGTCGCTAACCGTTTAGACTTTTCCGACTCATTTTGGGTCTCCGTTTATCCTACATTCGATGTATCAACTCAAAGACGTGTTTTGCGAAACGAGAACTTGTTATCTCCTTTGATGAACTCACTATCGACGATAACCCTCACTTCCTAGGAGGACCGGTTGAAACCATAAATCGTGAAGCCAAACCTTAAAACATCGTATGATCCCGACCGTCAAAATTCGTTGAAATACCCTAGAACGTACTTCTCCCTCACTCGTAGAATTGGCAACGCAAGATCTCGAGGAAGAAACAACGACTACTACTTCCAACTAAATTTCGGGACGAAATTTCTTTTGAGTTGTGGATAATGTAACATCCCGCGTTTTTCCGTTAAATTTAATTTTAACACCGTCTTTTTTTTTTTAAAACATAATCTTTCGTATTTAAATTAATAGTTTCCGTGAGTAACGTTCATTATATTCCCGCTATTTAATTTTGACATCACCCGTTTACTCGAGCGTTTTAAAAATATTCGATCGGTTAAATCCCGCACCCGCTTTGAAACTCGAGGGACCGGAGTTGCCAAATGGGCAAACTAGTTGACTAGGTCAACTAGTCAACCCATTTCTCCACCATTTCCATCATCTCCCTCTCTCTCTCTCTCTTTCTCTCTAGCAAGAACACACACAAACCCCAACTTCATAGAATCATCATCTAAATTCGGATCGGGAAGCAAACTTCAAAACAAATTACATATTCGTGATCCTCTCATCATCCTCTTCGATTTGGTACCAATTTCATCCATTTTGGGTAAAATTTCTAAAACACTAAATTTCTCTAAATTCGTTTTATATACTTGAAATTGTGTTAGTTAGTGTCTATGGCTCGTGTGTAACATGAATATATGTTTTGTTTGCTCGATTTGTGGTTTGGAGTAACTAGTTTGAACATTTGAAATGGGTGTGCTAAATCCTTGATTTTGGATGAGTTAATGTTGTTAGATTGTTAAAGTGCATGTTTTAATTGTGTTACTAGTATCATTAGCCACATTTGGATGTGTAGGTTGATTAAGAAAACTTCAAAAACCCGATTAATGATTTTGAAATGTTTGACTAGGGTTTGATAGTTCTTGACATGAACTTTTGGATGCTTAAATGCCATGGAGTGTTAATTGTTAGTGTTTAGTAGTAATGTATGCTTCATTACCTTCAAAACGGCATATCGTATGTGTAAATTGGATTCCCGAATCATAAAATACGTTTTACGAACTTGAAACTTTGAAAATAAACCTTTCTCGATCAATTGACGAGTTTTCGGTTATTGTAAATGATGTTTTTGATTAATGATATGTGGTTAGTTATATTCCTTGTCAAAATAGCTTTCCGATGATATAAAATACATGTCCTAATTGTTTGCGGTTTGTAATTTGTGTTGGTTTATGTTTGGACTCGTGCACTTAGGAGTTTCAGCAACCAGGGTCTGGAAACAAGCCAAGACGCCGTCCCAATACCCAGGACGACGTCCTGACTTTCAAACCTAGACGCCGTCTAGGGGTCCAAGACGCCGTCTTGCCCTTCAAAGTGGGACGCCGTCTAGGCCTTTTGGGACGCCGTCCCATAAGCCTAAAGTGGGCTGTTTTGGTTGTCATTTAACGAAAAATGTTTGGGACGTTCTAGACCTCCGTTTCACATGAGACTTGTTCCAACATGCTTATATATGATTAAAAACTTCAGAAAATTCGTTCGAGGCCCGACCCGAACGTGTTGACTTTTTCGTTGACTTTGACCCGACCAAGTTTGACTTTTAATCAAACTTGACCAATTACTTATGTAATCTTTCTAACATGTTTTTATACTTGTACCTTGCATGAAACATGACAACTTGATTCACATGCTACATTATTGAGTCGTAACGAGCCATAGGACTAATTGAACATCTTTGACCCTTCGTGACTATCGTTATTGATACAACCTATTTGTTTAGGTCAAGACTAGCATTGTTCTTTGCACACGTTTACTTGTCGAAGTACTTTACTACTCGTGCACTCAAGGTGAGATCATAGTCCCACTTTTACTCTTTTTGAACTTACATTTGGGATGAGAAAACATAAACATTTCTTTACTAGGTGAACACAAGTACAGGAAAACAAACATTCTACATACGAGTTTAGAACAAAATCCTCAATTCGATTATCATTAGTTACACTTGCCGGGTGTAAGCGAGAACTTATGTTGTATGGATCCATATGGGTTTGACAAACCCTCATTCAAACGGTTCGCTACCGTTTACGAATGAAATATATTTTCGAGAAACAGTGTATGTTCTAGCACTAAGTGATGGGGTTCAATGGAAGGAAATGTTAAGCATTGATAATTGGGTGCTCGTGAAACAAACTTTTGGAATGTATTACTATTATTTCATTGATGCAAATCTTGTGGTTCACTTGTACTTACTTACTTAAACCTATGATTTCACCAACGTTTTCGTTGACAGATTTCTATGTTTTTCTCAGGTCATGCACGATATGTGAAACATGCTTCCGCTTACTATTTGATACTTGCATCCGATGTCGAGTATACATGCATTTCATGGAGCGTCTTTTGACTTTACTTTAAACCGTGTCGCCTAGATTTCAATCGTACTTATAACGTTGTGACTTAACTTTTGGTTGAACAATTCTTGTAAACTTTGAAACAATCTTTATTTTGAAATGAAGGCGACATATTTTGGTCAAACGTTATCTTAAAGACTTATAATCAGGTAATGGGACCCACGTAGCCGACGCCGTCACTTGACGATTTGTCGGGGTCGCTACAATTAATGTCAATGTTAAGTGGTGGCGGTAATAAAAATGTATCCCTTAGCTCAAAGGGAGGGGACGTTTACCACCCCGGAATTAGTTGAAATCTTAAGGGGATGAGAGTCGTGTGATAGACTAGTTAAAATCTTTCCACAATTGTGTATATAGCTTCTCGTAGTTGCATTTTGTTTAGAATTGTATGATATTCCTTTCTTAGTTGCATTTTCATATTTTGGTACTCCATGCATATGGGTAAAAGTGTAAAATACCAAAAATAGCTTGTGAATGGGTCAAAATGGACTTTAAATTGGAAAATCTGCAATCAGGTACAAAAGCGGCGCTTTTGTCCTAGGAGCGGCGCTTTTCATCTTCAAAAGCGACGTTTCTGTTTCAAGAGCGGCGCTTTAGCCTGTGTTTTGGGACAAAAAATGGACAGTAGCCAAGAACGGTGCTTTTGTGTTCAAAAGCGGCGCTTTTAGTTCGCCTAGAGTGACACTTTTCTTTCAAAAGCGACGCTTCTGTCTTGCAAGAGTGGAGCTCCTGTGTGAAAAGCGGCGCTTTTTTATCTGGCTACTTAAGAATTCTGCACGAACCAAACATCACTTTTTCACACCCAACTCAATTTTTCTCTCAAAAGTGCGGCGCTCCCTTACCCTAATCGACCCTAATCCACCAAAAAACTTCAAATTTCGTTTAATTTCTTGCAAATCTACAACATCTAACATGGGAAAAGTAAGAATCCATCACTCTAATTCATTATTTAACATGATTCTTATGATTTTCACTATTTTTCTCTTTATGCTTAATTCGTAGATTGTGCTTGATTTATGATGTTAATGGTCGAATTGTTGATGAATCTAGACTACATTGTTGTTTATTAACATGATTTGCATGATTAGTCACAGGGATTTTGACTTTGAAATTCTAGGGTTCATCTAATTTGGGGGTTTTTAATTCTGAGCCAAATTAGAGTGATAATTGATGTTGTTGATGCCTAATTGTTAGTCTACCATTATTATCTTGCTTTGAATCCACTTTCCATGCTTGTTTGATTAGAAATTGAAAATTAGGGTTCATGAGTTTGAGGTTTGACTTGGTTTGACCAATTTGAGTATGTGATTAGTGATAATGTATTTGTTTGCGGTACATCTATGTTATAACATGAAGAATTGCTATGATTTATTGAATACTCTTTGTCTTAGCCGAAATTGGAATGAATTAGACTTTGACTAGGGTTGACTTTTTGCAATTGGTTCATGTTGACCATGTTTGACCTAGTGAGACTTAATGATTGATGATAATGCATGTTTAGCTTGTGATTCTACTTATGATTTAACATTCCAATGCATGAGCTAAATTTTTCAACTTTTTGATGACTTTGAGATTATTCCATAAGGTTCATCCATGTTTGATTTCATGCTTTATAATGATGACCTACACTTGTTTTAGTCATGTATGCTAAATGTTGACATGAGTTGCATGATAAAAGTTGTTGTGAATTGTCGAAATTAACTTGGTTTGATGATTGAAGTTTGTGAACAAATTGTTTATGTGCTAACTTCTACCCCTCCACAATGTTTCTCTCTTGATGTCTTGTTTTGTAGACTAAGGAACCCACAAAGACACATGGTGGCTCAGGAAGTGGATCAAAATGCCAAAAGAGTATAGGAATTAAGGGTAGGTTTAAACGCCCTGCAGAACAACAAGAAGTTGAGGAAGATGAAGTGCCAATGATCCCGAAAGATATCCGGAGACTCTCAACAGACCCGTGGTTACAACAGGTTTTGCTGAACGCACGTTTTAGAGCGGGCCTAGAGCTTAGGCTCAAGGACAAATTCTATCCTGGGAAATACATTGACTGGTCCCTTCTTGATGAAGCCGGTATGACTGATGAGGTTGAAGCCCTTTTTAAGGTTCCATATGGGAATATGCAACTCAACCCTTGGGTTCCAATTTTCAGATTCAATGAGCCTATTTATGTTGTCCCGACCTTAGAGTTCACTTCCACCCTGATTGTCAACTTTAGGGTAGAAACAATTACTGACCAAGAGTACATGACCTTTAACTTGGGTGGGCGACAATGAAAAATGAGTATTCTCCAACTTATCAGGGCCCTAGGGATTTACACTGAATTTAGGAACAACAAAGATGCCCTTTGGGATTATCTCTTGTCTTGCAAAATCCCCATTACCAACCCTCAAGACTTTAACTATCCTACATCTTGGCACGAAATAATCGATGGGATTTTTAGCCCGGGTAATACCGTTGCCAACACCCTTAAGACACATAACCTTCGAATCATAGCCCGATTCATTGCCAATACAGTCAACTACCATTTTCATAGCAATGATAAAATGTCATATTTGGACATTTGGCTCACTGATCGAATCTCAAACAAGGAACATATCCATGTCCCCCATGTCATTGCTGACTATCTTTTTGATAAAACTGGGACAAAAGGAAAGAAAGGCACGGTAGGTGGTGTTTTTGTGACTAGGATAGCGAGGCAGTTGGGAATTGACCTTTCGGGGTACACGGCCAATAAAATGGATAGGTTTGGATATGCTGACTTTAAGGAGGTAAGATTCTCAAGAGGGACATGAACAAAAACATAAGGAGGTGGTTTGATCCAAACAACATCAATGTCGAGGGGGAAAAGAGGAAGAAGAAGAAGAAGAAAGGATGATGCATGGGTATGAAACGGGGAATTTTGGAGCAAGTAGTGGAGCACAAGGTGCGGGAAGTAGTGTCCCGAGCGGTTATGACCAAACTTGGCTTGAAAATCAATTTAATCAAATCAATATTAACCAAGCAAACCAAGCATATGAAGCAAGTTACCACTTCTCGGGCCTACCTGCGGTTTCTCAATGGGAAGTTCATTGTAGCCAGCTACATCAAGCGGACCCAACTTCCCCGAGGCCATTTGCTCCCACCTTTAACCCGTATGACTATAATCAACCAAGAACCTAACCACTAATCGACTACGACCCAAACGAGGCACTTAGGCGAGCTCAAGAATTTGAGTACTTTGCAAGGAGGAGGGAACAACAACGACAACCAAGCGAGCAAAGTGAATTGGATAGGCCACCGAATTATGATGACTACCCGAATCAGGACCAATCCAAAAGCTCCTACCAAGGAGGGTATAGTTGGTGGTAATTTTTATTATTGTGCTCTCGTTCCTCTTGTGTGTGGTCTAGTTAAGATTTATGGTTGGTTAACTTGTGAAACTTTTATTTGAACAAGTGGCGTGAAATAACTAAGGGCAGATGGTTTAGGAGAATTTGAACAATTTGGTAATTTGTGTGTGTGTTTAAAACAATTTGTTTATGTTTAAATTTCGGTGATGATGGGAAGTATTTGAATCCGGAGGGTATGTGATTCCCGGATGAAATAATGAATTTGAATTATGGTTTGAAGTAATCCAACACTAGTAGAATCGTAATGTTTATTATTGTGTTTATCTTGCATGTGTTGTTGATGATTATGATGGTTAGTTTATTGGTTGTGAATTTGTGGATGATCATTACAATCTTGTGCTTGTTTGTTTAGCATAGAGATTATTATTATTTGTTTGTGATCATGTTAGTTGGATTATTTGGTGGAGTTCGTCATTAAATTTATGATTGTTTTGATTACTTTTGTGATGACGTGGAAACCCTTTGATCTTATTGTGGGTGCTCAAACTCTCCTGAGTATTGTCCCATACATTTTGTACCTTGTGAGCATACTTCAAATTGTAGGGAATGCCATATGCTTTTGGCTCCTTCTTTTGGCTCAACAAGTGGTACAACAACATGTAAGCGACTATGGTGACTAAGTATTATCTGAAGGGTGACAACAAAGATCAATTGATCTATTCCGATTTTTATTACCTCTTCTCTCTTCTATTCTATTTCTAAAATATCCCTCATTTTTTGTTTAATACAATGAGGGCATTGCATCAAACTAAATGTAGGGGGAGAGTAAAATTCGGGTCATTTTGAACTTTTTCGGGTTAAACTTGTCACATATACTCTATAAAGATAAAAACTTATATTGTTGAACAATTTTTAGAACAAGTTTTTAACCATTACACTAAATCATATCATAAACATTAAAATGGTTAAAACTTGTAAAATTTTCAAACTTTTTGGGAAAAGTAAAGTCTTTTCCTTGTTTTCAAAACCTAAGGAAGTAAAGTCTTCCTTTTGTCTCACTCTTGTATTCCACCAAGTGAAAGTAAAGTCTTTCACTTTTCTTATGATTTTGAGCGGAAATGATAAAATTTTGAGAAAAAACAAATTTATGCGTAAAAGTTAAAGTCTTTCATGCATGTGCACCAAAACCAAGTGTTTAAAGCTCTATGCTTTAACACTTTTGGATGAATCGAGTCCATCCATTGTAGGGAGTCAAGTCTCTCGAATTTCGTACTACTTGGTGTGGGACACTTCCTAATCCACACCATTTCATATTGACATTGGTTGTCTCATCATTTCACGATGTTTCAACCGATGTATCATACTGTGGGAAGAGGAGCCACCGAGCTTCAACGTATGCTATCTTCTTGATGAAGAGCAATGACTTCGTGCTAGTGTTGCTAGACAACACAATCCATAGCCAAAAGCTATGGCACCCCGTTGATCTTTCAACTAACGGAAAGGTAATAGCTACTTCCTACCTTTTCTTAAAATAAGCATAAAAGCTTGTTATGTGGAAAGTAGAAGAGTGAATAAAAGCTTCGAGCTTTGACACTCCCGGGAGAGTCAAGTCCTCCCATTGTCTCATTTTGGAAGTCAAGTCTTCCAACTTGGAAGTAAAGTCTTCCAAGTCATATGTGTTCCAAGCTTGGGAGTAAAGTCTCTCAAGTTAAACTTTATCATTTGAAAGGAAGTTAAAGTCTTCCTAGTGCTTCAAAAATTTGGAATTAACGGACTCTCTTATTTAGCCACGTGGGGCCCTAATTCTACAAACCTCCGTCAATGCTTTCACCCTACTATGAGAGAAGCCATAGAGTTGTGATAGAAAGCTTGATGAGTGCCGGTTGGCCCGAGCCCGGGTTGACCAATAAAGGTGGGGTACCCAGTCCCTTACCTTTGGCACACCCACCTTAACCCTATATTTGGAATTGGCGATTATCATACTTGGAATTGACGAAAAATAGGTATTTTGGGGACATGGATGTGGAAGAGGGATAGCCATTGCGGCTTGATGAGGTGAGCATTCTTTTTGGAAACATATTATTTGCACGATGTATTATTTCATGATTGGTGATGATGTGTACGGTTTTCATGGCCCTTATTCATTTTGGGTGCATCTTACATTTTTAAGTACACTTTGAGTTTGTTTGAGTAGGCTTATATTTGGTATGATTGATTAGTTTGATGAATTTATGGCTATCCCGTGAATCCTACATTTTTGGTCAAGGTCAAGGAGGTCGAGTTCGAGTTTGTATAGATTTGATGTTTTGTGATTGGTGTTTGATGACCTTCTCGTAGATGAAGTTGACTTTGACCGAGAGCATAATTGGTTCGGGTAGACATATGCTTAAATTATGTTTATGTTAGCATTTGAGGATTGAAGATTTGAAGCTTGCTTTGAGCTTGAGCTAGTGAAGAGATTATTTAAGTTTGTTTGAAGTTTGTGGCTATAGAAGAAGAGGGAGTTTATGCTTGGTCATAGCAAATGCAAGTTTTTGGAGAACATCCTTGCCATCAAGTGCCTATTCATGGGAGGTATTGACTTATGCCTAAACTTTTTGCGCTTTGGCATTGTTCACTTATTCTTTCTCCATCTCCAAAGCTTGTTTTGTCGATTGTTTGCTTGAGGACAAGCAAAGATTCAAATGTAGGGGGTTTGATATTGCTCCATTTATATATGTTTACTTCACGATATCTACCTCACTTTGTTCGGTTTTTGACTCTCTCGGGACCTATTTTGTGTGCTATTGAGTTAATTGGTAAATTGAGGGTTAAGGAGTTGATTTGGTGTAAAATTGACCAAATCTTGGGCAAAATTGGCTAAGAAAATGACAAGTGCGGGAAACAGCTCAAAAAGCGCCGCTCTTGTAAAGGAGCGCTGCTCCTGAAGGCCCAAAAGCGCCGCTCCAGAAGGAAAAGCGGCATTCTTATGCACGATTTGTTTCCATTTTTTATCAGCGAGCAGAAGCGCCGTTCTACATTGTCAAAAGCGTCGCTCCTTCCAAGCCAAAAGCGACGCACCAAAGTCAAAAGCGCCGCTCCTGTTTTAAGCCAAGAGCGCCGCTCCTGAAGGAAAAGCGGCGCTCCTGACGCTATTTCAGCCCAGATTTTTAGCACTATAAAAGGAACGAGATTAAGTCATTTTTCATATGCATCTTGATAGAGCAGCTTCTTAGGGTCCGAATTTCACTCACAAAACCCTAATTTCATCATCCATTGGAGATTAAGGGAGGATTCAAGGAAGTTTGCTCAAGATTCATCTTTGTTTAGCTTAGATCTTCATCTTGATTACATTTTGAGTTGTAATCTTTACTTTACTTTACATATTTTGAATTGATTACTTGTAATAGCTTGAAGATGATGATTGTTTATGTTTCTTTGATTATTATTAGTTTGATCTTAGCCATGATTGGCTAAATCCTTTGTGTTTGCTTATCTATGAATCTCTAATGCTAGTGTTTGCCCCAAATCAATTAAATATTGTTGTTTGAATGAATTACATAATCATGTGTTGTTGAGTTAGCTAAAGATCCATTGCTATGAGTTTGTTTTAGGCTTGACTTAGATTACATATGTTGAGTAGCTCTCTTAGTGATTTGAGAAGTGAATCAATGTGTGCTTCAACACCTTAGGTGATCTAGACAACTAGCTATGGAATTGCAAGTGATTGTGTTCTTAATCTAGGTTGGTTTTCAATTGGCCTTTAGTCAACATAGTAGTGCCGATTATCTTAAGTGATTTCGATAGTTGGGGGTTTTAAGTGATTTTAACTCAAGCTCAATCTTAATGACCAAATCATGCTTAACTCGATCTTAGGATACAATGCTTATGTGAATTCGCGGAGTGTCATTTGATTTGAGGTTTAGAAGTGATTCTAAAAATTTACTAGTTCAACAACTTATGAGATAACAAAATAGGCAAAACGGGGCAAGCCAAGCATAGAGATGATTAGATAAGTGAACATTTCTTAGTTAATTTGATTTAAGTTTTGATACTTTGCCACTTGTTTCTTGCTACTAGTTTACTTGTTAGTTTAAGTTTGTTTAATTGAACACGTTTTAGTTGTTAGTAATGTCAATCGAAACCCCCCAGTCAAACAAACTCTAGGACAATTGATAGTTTCAAACACTTGACTATGACCACTTCCTTGGGACGAACTTGATAAGAATACTTGCATTAAAGTACTATAATAACCGGGTTCTAAGTACTTGTTAGTTGTGTGTGCTTAATTGTTAGTGTTTGAATCATATATAAATTTAGAGGGTAAAAGTTATGCATATCATCACATCATCAGCGAGCAATTCTCATATTTGAATTTCTTTAAGATTTTTGCAACATAGTGAAATTGTGTGATTGTGATACCTTTTTCATCATGTTTAATCCTTATGTCAAGGATCACCTCCGCCACCCCATGTCCTTCATTGAGAGCTTTGATAACAAAAATTCCTTTGTTTTATCCACCTGATCTTGGTCAGTGCCAAAGATCAATATGTCATCAACATACAAGCAAATGATCAATCATTTTCTCTTTTGATCAAAATTTCTATACACACACTTATCCGATTTATTCAACATAAAGCCATGAGACAATACCACATCATCAAACTTTTATTGCCATTATTTAGGTGCTTGTTAATACCATACATGACTTAATCAATTTTCACACCTTTGTCTCTTACCCAGGCATTACAAATCCTTCTGGTTGTTTCATATATATCTCATCCTCCAAATCACCATTAAGAAAGGTTGTTTTAACATCCATTTGGTAGATCACTAGATTATGAGTTGATGCAAGTGCAATCAAATATCTAATAGTGGTAATACGAGCAACCGACACATAAGTATCAAAATAGTCTATCCTTTCCTTTTGTCTAAAGCCTTGGATGACCAATCGAGCTTTAAACTTATCAATCGTCCCATCAACCTTCATCTCTGTTTAAAGATTCACTTATTTTCTAATGGTTTACAACCTGGTGGCAAGTCAACTAAGACCCAAGTGTTATTTTCCATAATATAATCCATCTCATTACGGATAACTTCTTTTCAAAAAGCAACATCACGAGATCCCATAGCTTCATCATAGGTTCTAGGATCTTCCTCTATATTATGACAATAGTAGAGTTGAGATTGAACAGAGTCTCTCGATCCTTCAACTAGATATAGTTGAAAATCATAACCATAAGACTTAGGAGTTCTAGTTCTACTCACTCTACAAGGTTTGAGTGTCTCATTAGAAATTTCTTCCAATTGAGCTCCTTAGGAGGGTTCATTTATAATAGGCACCATATCCTTTGGTCTACGTATTGATGTAAACCTCGATTCATCATCTCTTGACTCTATGACGTTGTTAACCGAAACCAAGTCATTAGGTTCAATGACATAGAACCTATAAGCCTTGGAATGCTCAACATATCCAATGAAGATGCAATCAATACCTTTCTCACCCAATGTTTTCCTTTTGGGTTTCGGTACTCTCACAACCGCACGACATCCCCAAACACGCAAATAATACAAGTTGATTCGTCTTTTATACCAAAGTTCATAAGGTATGGTCTTTCCCCTTTTGTTGGAAATCCTATTCAAAATGTAACAAGCCGTTAACATGGCTTCACCCCAAAACCTTTCACTCAAACCCGAATAGGACATCATGGAATTAACCATTTCTTTAAGAGACATATTCTTCCTTTTGGCTACACCATTTTGTTGTGGTGTATAAGGAGTCGTGGTTTGGTGAATTATGCATATGGATTGAAAATAAATCGGGTCATAGTATTCATCACCTCTATCGGTACGCAACGTCTTAATTTAACAATGTTGTTGTAATTCTACTTTAGTTTTATAGATCTTAATCTCGTCTAATGCTTCATCTTTAGCATGCAAAAGATATACATAGCATTACATAGACGTATCATCTATAAATGTGATCATATAATTCTTGTTACCCATGGAAGGGGTAGCATGAAAGTCACAAAGATCACTATGAATTAATTGTAAAGGTAAATATTTTATGTTTATCTCTTTGAAAGGTTGTCTAATAATTTTAGTCAACATATAAGTATTGCATTTTTCCAAATTCAAATCAAAACTAGGGATCAAAGCTTCTTTGGACATTTCATGTAATCTTTTATAATGTACATGTCCTAAACATGCATGCCATAAACAGGATTCTTTAGAACTAAAATTAATCATACAAACAGAATTTATGGCATTAGGAACATTCTTGAAATTTAGCATAAACTTGTCATTGTTGTAATAACCAAAGCCTATAAACACACCACCTTTTGACAAGATATACTTGTTCGATTCAAACACTTGTTTGTACACTTGTTTGTAACCACATTTATTCAACATGGGATTAGAAATTAAATTCTTTCTTGAGTTTGGTACATACAATAGTAATACATTATTAACAGTAATTGTTTTTCGGAACTAAATTCCGATACAACACAACCACGACCTAGAACATTTGCTATAGATTCGTTGCCCATATAAAGCACATCATTGTCCAGTACAAGAGTCTTGAACCAACAACGATCCTTGCAAGCATGGCAAGTGGCACCCGACTCAATCCACCAACCAATATTATCATCCTTCACTAAAAATGCCTCAAAAATATGTGATACATAATTCTTAACATGATTAATCAAGTCAATAAATTGACCTTGGTTTGGATCCGGATCCTTAGATCCTTGTCACGCACCTGAAGTGCTTCTTCATCAATATTCTTCACACGACAATCCTTAATGACCAGATTTACCGCACCTCCAACAAGTCCTTTTGTCCTTATTGGTGGAACTAGACTTGTTGCCATCAAACTTCCTTTTCTTACCATTTGATTTCTTGTTGATGTTGTTTTTGTTCCCATGGTTATTATCTTCTATCAAATTGATAGAAGATGATACCGATTCCTTACCCTTTCCTTTTCCACCCTCTTACACCTGTATTGATTCCTCAATACGCAAGTGGCTACCCAACTCGGTCAAATTCATTTTTTATTTTTTGTATTTCAAGGTGTGTTTAAACTCTTTCTATGATGGATGCAATTTATCAATTCTGCATGACACTGAAATGAATTCATCCATTTTCAAGTCATGTTGAGTAAATTGTCCTAAAATCCTAAGGATTTCATAGAATTGCTTCATAACCAGCCTTGTATCAACCATTTTGTAATTGTTAAAATTACTAGCCAAGAACTTCTTACTAGAAGCATCTTCGTCCATGTACTTGGCCTCCAACAAATCCCATAATTCCTTAGCCGACCCAACAGATTGATAAACATCAAATAAGATTTCAGACATACCATTCAAGATGTGACCACGACATATGAAATCATCATTGTCCTACTTGTTTCTCTTCCGGGTTTGTTCCAAGGTTTCATTCTCCATTTCTTCGGGCATAGGGGTTGATAGAACATACACCGCCTTCATAGTTGTCATTAAAAACTTCAACATTTTATGCCATCTTCTAAAGTCCACTCCTTCAAACTTCTCAAGCTTTGCAAACTTGGAAGTCATTTCCTTCACCGATTCACTGGCCATAATTCTTAGATATACTTGATTAGAATGTTATATAAATGGGTTTGTGGCAGAGAATATGATAGTTGGATTGATGCTTGAATCATGTAATCACTTTCCTAATCAAGTGTTTCGAACCAATTAACCACGGGTTGCACGAAATCAAGATTGGGATAAGACAAGAAATGAATAATTGTCTTGGCTAAAAGATGATTATCCTACATAATTGTAGAGAGTAAATCTGGATGTTTGAATGTTGAAAGTAGGTTTAGAATGTCAAAATTATGGAACCTGTCTTCATTGAATGAAGTCTTATACTTATAATGGGTTAATAGGTGCAATGAAGTGTTGTAACCTTTGATAAATGGTCATAGCTAAATGACACATCTCTTGGCAATGGACATGATTGAAAGGGTGCATGTATACCCTAACCCTAATATACCACTTAAACATGTCTCAAAACGTCCATGCAAACAAGGAAATCATTTGTTAAACGTTGCAAAACGTTTATGAAAAGTTTCAACTTTTCTACAGAATCTGCAAAGAGGTGCGACACACCAATTCAGAGGTGCGGTGCACCTATGCATATTTGAGCACATAATGCGACACATCAAATCATGGTGCGGTGCATCTGAAAGTTTGTGATGAAAAAATGGTCCCGTTACACCATCTGGTGCGACGCATCAAAAAGCAGATGAGGCGCAGTACCTTCCTGGACAGCCAACTTTTGTTTGTTTGATGACAAACTAATTCCCAACTCAAGTCATACATTTAACTCTTTGACGGACGTGTATTCCACACTCTTCAAATTCGTTCTAGAGCGTTAAAGATAGCTTCCATTTTCAACTTGGCAAATCCCTTCCATTTTCAACTTGGCAAATCCAACACACTAAAACGAGTTGTCGGATCACACTAAAATCACCAATACGTGTTGTCTAAGGATAGAGCAGTATTTTGGTAAGCAACTTTTGCCTACAATATCAATGATCTCCAACGGCAAAGAAAAGAGTGCTTTTGAATTAGTTTTCGGTTTTAAATAGTTGTGATTTTTAGCGATGATTTGAGGCTTTTAGCTACGGTTCAATGGCTTTTAGCGACGATCGGTGAGCTGTTATCTCTATAATAGTTACCGTGTTTAGTGAAAGTTGTTAAATTGTTACCGCTAATAGCTCAACCCGTTTGTAGGATTAGTGCTATTTAGGGTTTTTGGCTCTACCTCCTTGATACTATATGTCGAATAGATAATTATATTACTGATAGGTATTTATAAATTATATTCATATATATGTATATATAAAAATCCCCCCCCCCCCCCCCCCCCCCCTCCCCCCCCAAAAAAAACAAAAAAAAAAAAAAAAAAAAAAAAAAAAAACCAAAACCATACAACAAGCCAGGCTGTACATAAACTTTAATCTATCTATATCTATAGTCTAATAAAATAAACCACAAATAATAAAGTTACTACTTTAGTAATTCTATAAAAACCAAATGACACAAAACTATAACATAATCTGAATGGCTTGATCACTGGTTAATGTGGATTAATCTTGTTTTAGTTACATAAAACTATGTGGAATATAAGGCCTAATCTATGTTCAATGTAAATTAAATCGTGTTTAGTTAATGATATATAGTAATATAGTATAAGTATATATACTATATACTATCCTTTATTGGAGCAAGGATACTTTATATGAATAAACCTTGAAAAAAGGTTCAATATTGATAAGGAATAAAGGTGAAGTCACAATGGATATATCCTTTTACTAGTGTGATTTATCATGTCCACTCATTTCACATGTTGCTCCCTCACCACACACAAATGCACCTATCTTCATCATACAATTGTGAGGAGGATATTGCTTCCTGCACCTTTAAATACTGATATAACAGTACTTTTACTAATTACTACGGAGTAATAATAAGATTTTGCATTTGCATACCCATACACAAGGTTTAACTTCTAGACTAGTAAAAACCTAAAGAAATACAACCTTACTGCATATCCCGAAAACTAAGTAGATTTTATTAGTAATTTTATTTATAAGTTTCGTAATCCTCTTACACTACCGTTATTTACTTTGTGGCATGTTCTCGAAGAGTAAGTACTTCACATGAAGTTCTACTTGATACATATATAACAACAATACTCAATCTCACATAAATACTCAATCTTACATATGCAACGTATGGTGTGTGAAGTAAGTTTGTGATGTATACAAACAACCACTTTGATGTTTGATAGAGACCATCCTTAAAAATCAATCAAGTTTCTGAAGATGAACATGACAAAGTTAAGAGAATGATTTGTGCTTCAAATGACACGAGTTATTTTGGATAATATAGATACAATGTCTTAAATCAAATAAATTGATGGGAACTTTGTCTTGTCTTCATAAATACATATACCATTACATATATATGATACAATGTTGTACTATTCATATCATTTTTCATTCATTCATTATAAAATAAATTCAAAAGTGTTTTAAAAAGACTTGGTTTCTTTTGTAGTTTTGTTAACCACACAAGTCACAACAACCCCCAAGATGGGTTCAACCTTAAAGTCTTCTTTTCATGGTCACTATGGACCACTGTCTCCTTCGCCAACTTGCTTTGGTGCTAATTTTCCTTCCTATTTTACGTTCTGTTTCCATTGTTGAGGCATCCATCTATATTCAACTTCACCTTATCTAGTCAATCATTGCTTCTTGATCAAAATAATCTCATAAAGCTTGCATTTTTACACTTCTTGATCTTCAGTCTACTGAACTTGAGTTAGTTTTCATCCAATTTTACTTGGGTATTTGAAATTTTTAAGGATTAAAATCTTTGTTCATGTTTCTTGATTGAAATTTCTTCAAAGAGACTGTATTTTGACTGTTCTTGATCTTAATTCTACTTGTGTTTTATTCAATTCTACAGGGATATTTTTCTAGTAACAGAGTCTTATCTAATGTTTTGTATTACAATTTATTCATAAAGGTTGTATTTTTACAGTTCGTGATCTTATTTCTGCTGAAACTGAGTTGGGTTTTACTCTATTTTACATGGGTATCTAAGCTTTTCAGGTAATAGTTTTGTTTAGTGTCTTTTGATACATTTGCTCATTAAAGGGTTAATTTTCTACAGTTCTTGATCTTGATAATACAAAGAATAGAGTGCTATTTTATAATTTACAGGTTTGGGATGGAATCTTGGAAATTTGATTCTATTTCAGCTGCTGATGAAATTGATAGGAGTAACATGGGGCCAATGAATTATGAAAACAATATGATTTTTGTGTCCCAAAATGCAATGAACAGTGAAAATCAAAGATTTGATGAAATGTGTTTTCCTCAAGTTATTGGCAGTTCTTTGTTCAATCCAATTGTGGGTGCCACTAACAATACATATTCTCAAGATCATGAACCAAGTTCTAAGCTTTCGGATTCCGTTGTAGATTCAACAGATTGTAGAGAATCTGGCCTCTTTGATCTTAAATTGAATAGAAATGTTGGTCAAGAGAATCCTCAAATTTTCGGTTCTTCCAAAATTACAAATAACTTAAATTCTTCTAAAGTTTCCATTAAAAACACACGAAACGCATGTTTCGGTTCTCAATTACCATTTTGCCAAGTTCATGGTTGTAACAAGAGCCTTGCTTCTTGTAAAGAGTACCATAAGAGGCATAAAGTTTGTGAATTGCACTCAAAGACTGCTAAAGTCATTGTGAAAGGGGTTGTACAAAGGTTTTGCCAACAATGTAGCAGGTTATTTTTCATACTTATATACCAAGTCCCAAGCTTTTATAATTTTTATAACTTGAATTGAATATTTGAATATCATTTCTGGTGACTAAAGTTTATCTTTTGAGTCTTTGTCTTAGGTTTCATTTATTAAGTGAATTCGATGATGGCAAAAGGAGCTGTCGTAAGCGGCTCGCAGACCATAACGAGCGTAGAAGGAAACCTCATGGTAACACTTACTTAGCAAATTCTTATGCAAAAGCTTTTGATTAACTTCATTAAATTGTGTCCCTCTAAAATTGCTAATCATCAACATGAAATCTTGTTTTAAGACACATACATAAAGAAATAGAATGATGTGTATGTTCATGATTTAGCATTTTATAAAGCTGTATAAAATCCGGGCATGTTGCAAAGCAGGTTGTCACATCGAGATATTCGCAAAACACAATTCAGAAACTTGGGCCCGAAAGAGAAAAATAAAAAAGTTGCATAAAATCATGTTTAAACTACTATCTATAACATTCTTGTTCATTTTTTTTCAATCAAACATTAATATCTACATGTCTTTGAGATCAAACAGGCTGTAAGTTTAAAGGTTCAACAAGAGCAAAGGCCACATCATCCTCTAATTGGCATATAAAACTTGATGATGAAATGCCAATGGGGCTTTGCCTCATTGGTCACCATGTTAACATGGTGTTCGAGGAGACCAGGGTTCGAGTCTCGGGGGGGGGGGGGATTTTCGTGAATTAACTTCGTGAGCTAACCACTAACATTGCCTTTCAAAAAAAAAAAACTTGATGATGAAATGGCAAACGAACTTCGATCCATGAGTTCCATAACCGACGCTCAATTGCATTCTTGTCAGCAGTATCCTTCTCATCATGGATCAAATTCTTTTTCCTATCCAAATTTCAACAAATATCAAACAAGTGAGTTACTAATAATAAATTCATAATTTTCTTACACTTTCGGTTCAAGTTTGAACTAATTATTTAGTTTACTTTTAGGCGGCACAAACAATTTCATTACCATGGATCCTACACCTGCTCGCTCTCTTCTGTCATCGCAATCACAGGGTGCTTCTTCGTGTCAATCATCACGAAACCCTGCAATGATACCATTGAGCCATAATGTTAAAAATAACATGAACCTAATGGTTGGTTGTGAGTCCATGAACCCTTCGACTCGGGTCTGGTCTGGAAATGGGTCAACCATTGACTTGCTGCAGCTATCGTCTGAGCTTGAAAGAGTTGAGCATCAAAAAGAAGTCGTTCGTAGCAAGTGTACTGAATGGTGTTCATGTTAGACCAATTAAGTATTGTATAATCTAGGCTTCAATTTCACCACTTCTGTTATTGTTAGTTGTGGAATAAAGATAAAGAATAAAGATTAAAGATAAAGATAAAGATGCAAACTAATTTCTTGGAATCACATCTTCATCTTTTTGTCTTTTAATCCTTGAAATGCAGGCTGTATACATTATAGTATGAAAAATGATGGAATATATATTATTTTGTTGTATATTGCATGTGTATGTTTTATATATAGAAATTTAGAATACATGTACTGTAGTAATTAGAGTATAATCAGTGATGTTCTAAAACACTTCTACAATAATTTTATATTTGTATGTAAGACCCTGGTCTTTCAATGTAGAGGTCAAATGTTCGATTCCATAGAGTTACAAAGTTATTCTTTCTCATGACCATGAAGTTTCGCCTGCAATGACTCCGGATTACTCGCATAGCGGGTAGTCGCCATGGGATTAGTCAGTTAAAAAAGAAAAAGTTGGGATAAGCAGGTTTAAAAAATGTATGTAATCCAATATGTGAATAGCTAATATAGTCTCCAACGTAATGAAGTATCAATGTAACAATATTGTAATTTGTAACAATGCTTTTGGTTTACAACAATAACAAAAGCTAATATAACATCTCCAGTTTATATTAACATGAAGTTACTTGTAAACACTAAAATAAAAAACAAATGTTACCACCGTTGACAGGGATCCAATCCGGGGTTACAACTATACTACAAGTCTACAACTACCATTTTTGCCCAAAAAAATACGCCGCTGCCGGGGATCGAACCCGGGTCACCCGCGTGACAGGCGGGAATACTTACCACTATACTACAACGACCGTTATGCTACTGCATTTATTTTAATACTTATATTATTAATTTTATAAATAATCAAAGAAAAATAAAAAATAACGATCTGTAAGGGATCGAACCCGAGAAACACGGGTAACAGGCAGAAAACTATACAACAACAAGAGTTTCTACCGGTCCATTAATTCTACCACTATTTTCTACTAATATACATTAAAATTAAATTTATAATTATAATGTATACTAAAAATTAATTTAATAATATTCAGAAATGGGTTATGGGTGGCATGTCGGCATTATGTGAATCAAATGATGAAAACAACTGCCATTACAAACAAAAATTGCAAGGCTGTATCCTTCAAATCAAAATTCGTCGGTCAATCCTAAGTTTTGTATTCTACTACACTCACGTGTCATCATAAAGATACTTCAAACAACATTTCTTAAATTTTAGCATTAGGATATATATAGTTAGCATATTCTCCTTCCATTCCATATACCGTTAGAACCTCAAAAAATAATAACTTTATATGTCCTTATCTTGTAATAAGAGATTATAGTTATAATGGTGATACTAACAACCTTTATTTGTCTCAACTTGTTTGAGGTATTGAGTTTGATGATGATACTAGTATGATCAAGTCGATATCTATTTATGCGATTTTTTAGAACCAGATGCTAATCTTAGAACCGAATGCTGATCGGAGACAGTTTCTTGAAATCTTTCTAAATTCGAAAGTAGATTAATCATAATAACTTATCTACGTAGATTCATTACTTAAAATCCACACAAAAAAAGCCACTTTTAAAAGGGGAACAAATCTCCCAATCTAATGATAAATTAACTGGGGACTAGGCTAAAAAGTTTAAACAGATTTTCCAAAGGGTCCATACTCCAGACAGCAAAGATTGCACCATGAGCATCACCCTTTTAATGGTTACTTGGCATAAATAAAACAAACCACATGATCACAATTCAAAAGCAAAACATATGATTAAAAGTATATTTTATCACCCATACTGCAAAAATTTTAATACTTAAATACTTCATAAAATTATCTCGAACACAAAGATATAGTAAAAAATTCAGTCACATTGACTCGTGGACCTAAATAAATCTCTTCGCGTAAGCGAAAAAATGAGTACTAATCAACTATCGATAAATCCCGACACTTCACTTGCCGTTTACTACAACTTTGGCAGATGGATTGAGCTCATCCCAGGCTTCGATCCAAGTGATCATAGCGTCTGCAAGCTTGTTGAAGTAGTCATCAACCTTTCCAAGTTTAGCCTTGACTTGTTTCGCTAGTTCCATGTAGCAACTTTGGACCGTAGTGCACTCTTTTGGCAACGTAGCCGCTTGGAAAAATGGGATCAACTCCTCTTGCCAATAAATACCTTTGTATTCCTTCTTCAAGTTGACGAACGGATTGCTAGCTTTACTATGCCAAATGTACGGCAGCCCAGTTTTCACACCCCAACCCATATGATCACAAATCACCTAAATCACAAAAACAATGTTAGATGGTTGAAGTCTTGCATTAGGTCAATCTTTACACCAACTTTTAGGGTATGTTCGTCAAAACTAACTTGTAGCTGATAGTTGTAGCTTTTAGCTGATATAGCTTAGACTATTTGTAGTGGTTGGGGGGCGTGGGTTAGAGGCGTGGGTTGCTTTTTATACCTTTTTGATGACTAGGACGTGTGGGTTGTTTTTGTGTAGTAGTGGTGGTGTGGAGTTTTGGTGTGAGTTAGAAGTATTGTGATGATGTGTTAAAATATAATTGGGTTAAATATTAAAAAAGGGGTAAAAATAAGATTTTTAAAATAATAAAAATCAATAAAATGGCAACCCACTCCGTTGCCATACCCGTTGGAAAGCAAGGAACGCCCCACAATGCCCCCAACAATGCCTTGATACACCACAAGTTGGCGTTGCTTGGATGCCACATAGGCAACCCACGCCCCTTTTACAAACCGATACAACAAGTCTTATAGAAGGTAGCTATTGGTTTTTTATATGCATTTAAGTATTTGGCAGAGTATTTGCAAAACTAGTAAAATGGCATATAGCTTTTGGCAAAACTAGCTAGTAGCTTGTAGCTTGTAGCGGTTAGCTTTTATATGTATTTAAGTGTTTGGCAGAGTATTTGCAACGGTTAAAATAAAGAGTAGAATGACATAAAGCTAGGAGCTTTTTCTCGAACGCTAGTTCTATTAACTTTTAGTTCTATTAACTTTTAGTTCTATTAACTTTTTCTCAAAAGCTAGCTCTATTAACCTTTTAGTTTCTTCCTTTCATATAAAAGTTTTAAGCTCTTAATCAAACGAAGTTTTTAATTAAATATGAACTTTTTTATAAAAGCTAGAAGCTAAAATCTCCAAAAAGTTTTCAACCAAACATGCCCTTAGGTCCATATGCCAGATTTCGAATTAGAATGGAGGTTTACCTTCATGCACCAGCCAGCCCACATGTCGTCATAACGACCAATTGGCTGACCATCACCCATAAGACCAAAGTACATTGCAGGTCCGATGAGCTCACGGTCAAAAGCAAGGTTCATTCCACACATAGGAAAAAGAGTTCCCTTTGGAATTGTCAAAACTGCATCTACAAATCTGATAACAGACAATAACAAAATTACTAAAAACCAATCCAGATCTGAAATTTTGAACAATATGAGCTATATAACTGAATCAAGATCGGTTTCGTTACCGAGTGTTTCGTTCGCGAGGCTTGACAAGCTGAGTGGGAGCATCATAATCAGGAATGTTAAGCCAAAGTCCATGAGAAACTGCAGTTGGGACCCCTTCACGAAGACTGAACGGGTACCCACGTACGAAATCAGCACCTTCCCTGTACGGATCGTACAGGGTGTTGAAGAAAAATGGAGTTGATGGGCTCAACAAATTCTTAATATGTTGCTCAAGTGCATTGATATCATTGCCAGCTGGATCTTTAGCAACCTTTTAAATCAAAATTAACATCACTAATGTTACAGACATTTTATCGAACACTTGGTGTGCATGATCTATCAACAATTCAAAAACTAAATCACCAGATCCAGATCAAAATCACAATCAGACCTAGTCAAAACCCCAGATCGGTATTTATATTTATCATAATTAAACCGTCAACAATAATTATAAAAATAAGAACTTTAATGAAAAACAAGAACTTACAAAGCAATCATCATCAATGGTGAAGATGTATTTCTTCTTAGAAACCATGTAACCGAAACACCGACAAGCAGAATCCTTAAACGAGATACACGAAGCTTTAGGACCGAGGATTCTGTTAATATCGTTACGGTTATAAAGCTCGTAATCGAAACCTTGTGGGACTTTAATGACTTTTGAAGGATCACCATCTTGTACGATGATTAGATGATATTTTTCGAAGAATGGTCGCCACATCTCGAGGAAATCGAGGTTTCTGATTGTGGGAATAACGATATCTAGTTCATCTTTCAAAATTGGTGTTGATGATACAGAGGAAGACATTGTTGTTACAAAGATGATAATAATTGAGTAGGTTTTGTTCGAGTAAAAGCAGGGGATTGTGGGTGGTATAAATATAAGAATTTGGATGAAAATAAGATAAAGTTTAAGGGGTGAGTGGGTTGAAAATTAAAGTTAAGGTACTTGTTTTCATAATTGTTGAATTGTATAATACGGAGTATAAGAAAACGTTTTGTTTAGACTTTTAGTCCAAACAGGTTTGAAAAGTAGAGAGTATATTTATTTGATTATTGAGCCTATATTTTGTTAATTAAAATACATAATAATACAATTTTATTCAAATTTATTCACATAATTTTTTTGGAATGCTCAGATTATATATTAAGACCCACAAGATGCGAACAAGAAACGTACACCAATGATCACACAAGCTCCAAAATTGAACACACCAATAGGCTAATGGCTTACCTTTTTAATCTATTTAGTAACTGAGCCTGGTTTGTTCTCCAATTTTCGAAGGATTCATGAAGCACTTCAGATCTATAAGAAATCCATAAGGTGGGACGATGCTTTAAGTTGAGACATAAAATCTTCCCTTAGAATTGCTTGCCTTGAAACCGGTTGAGAGTGCACCAATTTGTTCCTCCACTTCCAAATCAATTATATTATAATTATAATAAATCTTGTCGCTAAAAATACCTTGTTTGCGTTAGATGAACCAATCTGATAATTTGCTGCGGTTAAAGCATTATGGACTCTGTTAGGAATCGACCATGAAACAGTCAGACTCCACGAGGTTAGCAAATTTCGGCAGAGTGGGGCTATGAACTTGCATTTCACGAAGAGGTGATCATCGCATTCTACCTAATCTTCGCAGAAAGGACATGTTGTTTGCACTCTAATGCCGCGTTTCGCCAGATATGAGCGGGTTACTAATTTCTTTAAAGCTAATTTCCAAACACATATATTAATCTTCTTTGGGATATACGATATCCATGGTGAAGAGGTAACTGGGTTGTCACCACCTAGAATCTCCTTGTCGATTAAGGACGAAAGAACACTCCCCTTGAAAACTCCTTTCTTGTTTAGCTTCCAAACCCAGCTGTCGTTATTCAACGAGAGAAGATGAGATACAGCCAACAATTCATTTAATTTACTCAGCTCATCTAATGCTCTTCCTCTGATTGTTGAGCGCCATTCCCAATTACCAACCAAACCGGGTATCACCTTTATTCACACGATCCGAAACAAGAATGGACTGATTACGATCCATGTCAAATAATATGGGAACATTCCATTTAGGGCAGACGTTGCGTTTGACAGCCAAGAATCAAACCAAAAGAATGCCTTTTTACCATCTCCGATGATGCAGGAAATTGACGAAGAGAAATGAATTCCATACTCATCAACCTCTTGGCCACTTTTCTTGGTTGCACACCATAAGGATGAATTAACATATGGAACTTCCAATTCACCAAATGGGCCACAGTTAGACTTTTCGCCCAAGGAGATTCTTCTTGTTTCAATCGTCAAGATCATTTTGCAAGCAAAATAAGATTTTCAACCCGAAGACTGCCAATTTCTAGGCCCCTAAAGGCTTTGCTTTTCAATGCTTGGTTCCGTTTTAACCAAGTAATACCCCTTTCGGAATTCAAACCCCACATAAACTTCATTCGAATTGATTCAAGCTTTTTAATTACGTCAACCGGGGCTTTGAAAAGTGACATATTTGGTTAGTGTAAGTGTACCACCAAATGATAAAACTTTTGATTTTCAAATATTTAGTTTCGACATGAAATATTTAGAACTGATCTCACATAACAATAATTCATTTTTTGCCCAACTAGTAAACCCAATTAAATGAAGGGAAAGGATCATGCTGCACAATTAAAAAGTTGAGCCATATTTGCAATTTCTGGTTCAGGGACACACAAGCCAAATATTTTGCTTTTTCAAAATTGATCTAGAGCCAGGAAGTCATTCCGAACCAAGATAAGATGTGAACCATGTGAGTGATATTGTTTTTCGACCTTTTACAAAGAATAATGCATCATCTACAAAGTGCAAGTGACTCAATTGGATGGACTCTCTTCCCACTGAAATACCCCTCTAATGACCAAGACTTAACGCATCTTTCATCATCAAGTCAAGTGCTTCACCAACAATTAGGAAAACAAAGGACGATAATGGATCCCCTTACCTTAAACCCTTCTAAATAGAAAACTCGTTTGTCAGACTTCCTCTTATTAGAACCGAGGAACGACCCAATGTAAGACAACCGCGAATCCAATTTCTCCATTTTGACGAGAAACTCATTTGTCTCATTACATCATCAATAAATCCCAACATACACCATCAAAAGCCTTTTCAAATCTTCAAATTGATTATTGAGCCTATTTTGTTATTTAAAATACGAATTTTATTCACATATAAATCGTCAAATTGATTATTGAGTCTATTTTATTAATTAAAATACGGTGTATAATTTTATTCACATATAAATCGTCAAATTTATTTACACTTAATATTTTATATAATAATTTTTCAAGCTTGATGTACATAAAATGTAAAATACGTTTTGTTACTTGCTTGTTACCAATAATATTTATATTTATGTTTATCCCATATTTAAGTGAATATTGTGTATACAAGTTCTTCTTTTTTTTTTAATTTTTTTATCAAATATTCATTATCTCATTTTTGATGTTGATCCACATTAAAAAATGTCCAATATTTTGAAGTATATCATTAATCATTATATTGTTTTTAAATATAATTTTGTAAATCATTCAAATTCATATGTTGTTTCATATATACTTAATCCATTCAGAAATTACAAGAAAATATAAAAGAAAGCAAATACATATCCTTCAATCAGAAAGGTAAATATCATCAAAAATCATATCTCATGGAATTATTATTTGAATACCATAAACAAAATTTAAAATATACAAAGAAAAATTATTATATTGTTTTTATGATGAAAAGAATTTGAGTGTTTATTAAGTCATTCTTGTTTTGGAAGAAAAAAAAAAAAAAAGAATTTTCCTCCTATCAACCTTCCTAATCATATACGAGTAAATTTTTGACATGTCTCTCCTCTTTCATGATTGGTTATAAAATCAAGTGTTAGTATTAGATAGGATGAAAATTAGGTTATATAGTTAAAAAGAAGGATAAATCATTACTTTTTTCACTTAAGATTAAACTATGAACGTTATATGTACTATTCAAATTGATAGTCACCTCACAATACATTAAATACTTGTATACTACAAGTTATATTATTTAATGAATGTGAATTTATCAATTTAAGTGGTAAATATTCAATATATCACCATCACATCAGTAGTCCTATCTTAAATACACTACGGAGTATATTGGAGTAATAATACCGTTGACAGTTTCCGTAGATAAATACATATACATAATATATTATATATTAAATATTAAATACTCCGTATAAAATAAAATAAAATTATATTATAACTTACAAATTGAAATAAGTGAGGGGTGCCAAACGTAACGCGGAAAAAATGACACCACTGTCTGTATTGGAATTACTGAAAGCGCGTTGCCAAATGGAAGAACCTACATGCGACTTCTTCACGCCTATAGACTCTTATTAACATAGTCAAATTGTACAATTTTTTTATACTCCGTAAAAAGATGGGTTGTTAACTGCGATTGTATTTCACCTTTATTAACTTAAAGCGTTTTATTTTGTGTCAAACAATTGTAGAGTGATGTGATAAAATCAGATTAGAAATTGAGTGAGAAAAATAAATTAATAACAAAAATATAATAATATTAATTTATGATTGGTTGGCTCCCTCTCTCACGCTTCTTTCACTTTTAGTCAAATTTGTGAACGCTTTTGACTGATGCGTCGTTAACTTCGTCACCTCCCGTCAAACCAGGTCCAACTCATCTCACGAACAATTCTCACACGGCTTTAATATCAGTCTTAAGCAATTCTTTTAAAGACTATTTTAATGCGACGTATTTTATACGAACTATGCTTATTACTTACAGTATTGCTTTTATAGATATATAAATAACATAAATAAATAAAATAAATAAAAATTACATATCAATTTAGACTCCGTATCATCACACTCCCCCCTCCTCACAATTTTCTTTCACTTCATAGCCCAAAAGTATCGTAACTTTCGCCATAACCACCTTAACCCTCTACATCACGAACTTGCACATATAAATAACGAAAGTTATTCAAACTGTTTACATATAATAAAGGATGAGAACTTTATTCAAGTTCATCATTTTCTATGAAGATATAAAAAGATACAGCAACAAAGATCACCAACAAAAGTAGATTATGTTTAAAAATAACAAGACTTCATTCTAAATAAAAATTTAGTTGTTACACCTTTTGTATTATAAATGAGATAGCTAGTCAATGTTAATTAAAATCAATTAAAAGTGAAATATAATCAATGGTTCATACTTAATACAAATTGAACCTTATTTTAAACATGGTATCAGAGCTTTGGTGTTCATCCTGAATCAAAACACATACTTAGTTTCAATCATATATTGAAATTAAGCTGCCATGTAAAAAACTTACGGTAGCTCAGAAATGCAGAAGCAAAAAATTGGCTTCATGAACCAAGCTACATGTTAAGAGATGATGGTAGCTCGAATACTTACCTAGATGCTTTATGCCATCGAACCCTTGCAAAAAGGTCAAATAAAATACCATCACAAGGGGGCAACAGAGTCATCTGACAGTGAAACAACAACCACCGTAAACAACAACCACAGTAGCAAACCACCACCCTCCACCGCAAGAAGTACTGGAATGTAAACATTGTGATAAATCAAAACACATAAAAAGAATATGTGATTTGAAGTCATAGGTTACCCAGAATGGTGGAGCAACCGGAAACACATCAAAGTGTCGAGGGAAGTGGCAGCAGTAACCAACGGAAACTATAGGGTCACCGACAACGACACCGCTAAATCCGGCTTCGAAAATAACCGTTAAACTCAGAAAATGACAAGACGTATTTCAAGCTCTATTCCTTCTAGAAAATCGACCAATTGGGTATTGGTAAAACCCTCAAACTCTAAAGTCGAATATAATTTCTATCGACCTACCGGAGCAAAAAGGGAAAACCATAATCGCTTTAAAACGGATAGAGCAAGAAATTTAAACATAAAATCGTTTTGCGATGAAGCAACATGGAAAACCCATAATCGCTTCCATTGTTCAAGAAATAATCAAAAAGGGAAGAAAAACTCAAGTTTCAGGTAAAGTTATAGGGTTAAACCTTAATCGTTCATCTGAAGTGACGATGAAACCTAATTTGGTAGGTGTACGACCGTAAATAGTAAAAACATTGAAAAGAAACTTCCAAATATGTCTACATGGATCCAATCCTTACCCCGACATTCTCAAATAACACCTAAAATTCTTATAATACCCTTAACCTATTAGATAAAATACAACACCCCCTCAACTCCAAGTTTTTTAAATAAAACCATAAAGACTCAATTTACAAATGATGACGTTTCGTATGCAAACACCGTTACAAATAAAAGGAAATGTAGTGAGTGGTTTTTTGATTGTGGAGCCGAGGATACCATGATCTTTGAAAAATCTTTTTTTTTTGTTCCGAAGCAAAACCTCGTAAAAATCGAATTCAAATAGCGAATGGTGGGATTTTTCATGTCAAAGAGGAGGAAACTATTGAAATTTCTCCAACCATAAAACTATCAAATTGTCTTTATATTCCAGATTTGTATCATAAACTATTATCAGTTGGGCACTTTCAAAGGAATTAAATTGCACTGTATTACTTCATCTAACGTTCTTTGTACTACAAGACATCCGAACGGGGGAGATAATTAGCAGTGATACTGAGAGGGAAGGTTCATGATGTGCAAAGTGTGCACTGCTTAATTTGCCTTTTCAAACTTTTAAATTTATATAACCCTTTAATCCAGTTTTAACACCCTAACGAGCAACAAGACCCGATCAGATGTAGTATTTTAGGCTATCGTTCCAAGAGAGTGTAGTTGCGGTTTTAAGTTGATTTATTATGTAATCTAGCTCTTATTAAAGAACTAGAAATATATTTTTATGTTTTCGGTTGTTGTTTAGATTTGGAATATTATCTAAGAAAGAAATAAAGATTAAGATAAACAATTATAAATAAAAACAGTTACATGAACAAATAACTTATGCGGGAATCATATTAGATAAGTTTCATAACTTATATTAATACAAAGCAAGATAATAACCATAAACCAATTATTATCCCTAAACGGTTAAGCTAAGTGTTGCATATCATCCAATAGGTAGGACTTAAAGCATATATTAGCTAAGTGATGTTTAAAGCTAACATCTCAATTCTTAGTGTTCAATTCAATCATATGATACATATCAATTTAATCTTATGATGAGGATTAATTAATATGCAAATAGATTAACAAATAAATATACTATTAAACTTAAGTAGATCAACTCAAGTTACTATATGAAAGCTAATCTTTACCCAATTCTCATGCAATCATTAACTAAACACATCCAAATAGAGGATCTTTGACTAAGTCTAACAATGTAACAGACTGGTGACCGGGCTAGACGTAAGATGACTATTATGCCCTTAAGTTTGTTATATGTTATTATATGCTTTTATTTTATTAATGTGTTTATTATTAAGTATGTGTGAGGTTAACACCAGTTTGTGACAAGGGTCACAGAACATGTTCGTTTATTTAAATCAAACTCCTTTAGGAAGACCTAAGGATGTACGAAAGATATTAGATAAATGGTAAATACCCGTGTGTAATGGGGTATTATATTTTAACACAATAATAGTGTATGTATCTGCTTCTTTCCTTCCATTTCTAGACATTTCTTAAGAAACCCCGTATCTAATCTTTATCACTCTAAAACCCTAATTGAATCTAAATGTGTATTTTGATAAAGAAGCTTTAGAAACTGTATTCTTGCATCCTTGCGATCATCTATTCAGGTTAGCATGTTTGATTCGTTGTCTGATTTCTTAGAATTTGGGTTTTGGGTGTAAAATGGGTTTTATGAATTTTTGAGGTTGAATCTTCATGAATTGTGTTTGTTAGTACTAATTGATGTTAGATATACATTATATAATTGTTATATGATGTTTATAAGTGAGTTTTGTGACCAGAACAAGCAAAAATCAAGATTTGGGGTCAAAAAACGCGAAAACAGCGAGGTGGAGCTGTTCTTCAGCTCCCACACTTTTGACAGCTCAACCACGCGGTTGAGCATGCATTTGAGGGCTCAACCACATGTTTGAGGGTTCAACCGTACAGTTGAGGGCTCAACCACGTGGTTGAGTATTTGTCAGCTTTTGGTAAAATTGAAAAGGGCATAACTTTCAAACTGTAACTCCGTTTTTGATGAACAAACTATCGTTGGAATCATCTTGAGGTCTACTTTTCAATGATAAGGGTTTAAGAAGCTAGATCAAATTTAATTTTGGTCAGCAAAAGGAGTTTTAAAGTGTATGTCTTGTTTTGCACACATTGAGTGTCGTTATTGATTGAATTTATGATGTAGACTTATCATATAGTGAATGCATGATTGCAGGAATTGATTTAGAGTATGTATTAAGGTTTGATGTTGTGAATTTTGAGTTGAAACCCGTCTAAACAGTTGTTGCTACTATTTTTCACCACTCGCACGAGTGAGCATTCACTCGTACGATTGACGTAGTCAATCGTGTGGTGAACCTTGCGAGTGAGTGGTGATGGGAAACTTATATTTTGATTGTGATGATATGTACGGTTAAGATGTGACTAGTACGAGTCACTGGTAACTCGTGTGGTGAACCGTACAGATCATTTGATTCATTGATGGATGCTTAGTCATAGACCAAATGTATGAGTAAGTTGTCAACCGCACGGTTGAGTGATCTCAAACATGTGTGTGAGGGTGTTCTCGTAAGGTTGACAGACCAATCATAAAGTGTTTAAATGTTGGTATTTGGTATTGTTGTCTTGTTGTCGAGCTGTTATCAAGACATGATTACTGACTGTGTTATGTCTAATCTCATGTGGAAAAGATAAAGAGAAAGCTAAATAGTCAGAACCTGAGCCGTTGTTGGTAATCGGTGAGTGGGTCTACCTTCGGATAGAGTTTAAGTAGCAAATCATGTTATTGTGGATTACTCTGATTACTCTGTGTAGGGTAGTGATTGACATGCTAGATGGATAGTTGCATGCTATGTGATCTATATGTTGTATGTGCATTGTGTTCAACACCAGCCATTCCTAGGGTGGTTGGGGACTTTCAACCATTCCTAGGGCGGTTGAAGTCCGTGTGAAGTCAACCATTCCAAGGACAGTTGAGTTCATACCATGCAGTCTGTATGCAGAGACTAGACGGGAAAGGACTATCGGTAGACTCTAGCCTGATCAGCTGGGGTCGTATGCCCGTACAAGCCACCGATCCTTATATTGTCTTTGTTTGTATGCTTATTGATTGTAAGCATGTTAGTTGATTGTAGTATGATGGATTGCTTAAGCTTAATCTGTAGATAGATTCCATTAACTTACCGGTACGCTAATCCCCCACATTCCTTTTAACGACCCGTCAAAGTACACTTGACGACCATCGTTATCTTGGTCCCACAGCTTGATCGAAACTCTATATGAATTTAATAAAACAACCTTGCATTCTTTATTTAAAAATGATTTCCTATAAAGGAAACCTACCAAAATGTATAAGTTAAAAAAAAAAAAAACTATACATAAATATTTTAGCCAAAAGTTGACCAAAACAATGTCAACAATATCCACTATTAAATGTATCAAAATAGAATGCAAGTTAATGTTTAACAAAAGCTGTCATCATAAATATGCAGACCCTCTAAGCACAGCGGAAGCAATCAATCATGAACCTGAGAATAAAACATGCGAGTAACTGTCAAAAAAAAATGTTGAGTGAATTATAGGTTTAATATTGCAAACAATATTTAATTTAAACAATAAAAATTTATGTTTGAAACATAAAATCTCCTTTTTAGACCATAAAATTATATGCTAGAAAACATATAATAAAACATTATTCCATTTTCCGTGAGCCACCTGGTAACCACTTAACCCTTTATTTACCCTTGCCAAACACAATAAATAATATACACCGAACAAGTGTATCTACAACAAAATACGAAGTACTAAACATTCCGATTATAAATTGCTAGCGCGACTAGCTCGAAATGGGGTTGTCAAACCCGATAGATCTATCCGTAGGATTCGCGTTCACCAGTAGAAACCAGTGATTACAGTTACCAGACTAGGGAATATTTTTGTTCAACTCACAATGAATAATTTAAACCAACTTCCACATGTGTCCAAAAATATAAAATAAATTGCATGTATTCTCATCCCAAAAGATTTAAAATAGAAAAATGGGACTATAACTCACCTTAATAGCAAAAGAAGTAACCACACAAATATGCGAACAGCAAACGAAGTATAGTGATCAGGAATGATCACAACGCCGACCTATAAATAAAGCAGGTCGATATAAATAACTAACTTAGGTCAAGTCTTAGTATGATAACTATTGTACATGTTGCAAGTAGACATAGAACAACACTCAACATGCATCGGTTTGATCGGAACAGCGTACGGACACATACTTTCTATTTATAGAAAGTTTCTATTTTTAGGAGGTTTCCATTTTTGGAAAGTTTCTATTTTAGGAAAGTTTCTATTTTAGGAAAGTTTCTATTTTAGAAAGTTTTAAGTTAGGAAAGTTTCCTTATTTAGAAAGTCAACAGAAGTCAACTAAAAGTCAAAGTCAACTAAAAGTCAACTCAAAAGTCAACTTAGTCAAACATAGTCAACATTAATTTTAAAAGTGTAAGTTATAATAATAACATAAGTTATAATGTTTATTAAAGTTAAATATGAACAATTATGTCATAACATAAGTTTAATTAAATTAAAATGATTTATTAAAGTTAACATAAGTTTAAATGATATAATTAATATAACATAAGTATTTAATTAATTAATTAAATATTAATCATAATATAAGTATTATTAATTAATAATAGATTTTAAATCACCTCGTAAGTATTATTAATTAATAATGAATTATTAATCATATCATAAGTTTCTAATTATAATTATTAAATCATAAGTATTTAATAATTAAATTATAATTAAATAATAACTAAGCCTTATAATAATTAAATAATTAATTAATCCTTATTATAAGTCTAATACTAATAATCTCATAATATAAGTTTAATACTTATCATAAGTATTTTCCCATTAATAATAAAAGAATTATTAATCATAAGTTTAATTAAATCATAAGTAATTAATAAATGATATAATAAATATATCATAAGTCTTAAATTAAATTAATTACTTTTTATATCATAAGTAATTTATTAATAATGAAAATCATTATTTTTATCATAAGTCATATTTAATAACCATAAGTTTTAATTAAAAGTTCATCGGGTCATAACTTGAGCCCCGGGAATCAGTTTTCGGCGAGCCTTATATATATCTTCGCCTAACCAACCCACCCGACACACTAGTGTGCTCAAGAACATCCCAAGAACAGTCACCAAGTCGTGACTTACAGCTCTTAATCAGTTTGGACCTTTAATCCGCTCAAAAACGTGTTTTAGTCATAACGGGTGATCCGTGGCTCGGATTTCGATGACCCGAACATGAAAGTTCATCCCATCATCAATCCTAACACACTAGTACACCCTAAGGACTCTAAAAATGACCACAAAGTCGGACCATAACTGAACCAATTCGTTTTCATGATTTAATCTTAACAAAACACCAATTTAAGCATATCTTAAGCTCCGGGAATCGAAACGACATGAATCCGGAGTCTAAAATTAATGTCTTGATGAGAGGAACTCATCTAAACACTTTAATTTCACTTTTATATCAGTTACATAATCAGAAATGAACGAATATGCTGCTGTCCCAAATTAATCAAACCGAAAACATATGTAATCGAGCATTTCTACGCATACAATCAACATTACAATAACATATAAGCATCATACTATCCATATAACATCAAAATACAGAAAATATAAGAAAAATTGAAAAGCTAGGGTTAGGGTTTATACCCTAATCAAGAATTGATTAATATAGACGCGTAGAGAAGAACGAGAGCAATCCGTTGATGCTAAAAGCCCCAAATTCCAAGCTTGATTTGATGTTGAAATGATGATGATGGTGGATGTGTGGGTGACGGCCAAAAAGGAGAAAGGGAGGAGATGGGAGAAAAATTATAAAGGCTAGGTTATGTGATAACATGTAAATGAAAGTGAAATCTCAAAAATGAAAAACAAGGAGGCTATACCCCCTCCCATTTTCGGCCAAAAACTGAATGGGGTGGGCCCCATAGTGGCCCAATTTGATAAATTATAAAATCCTAGTGGCCCGAACGCCCGAACGAAACCCGAAACGCGAAAACACGACTACGCGATTGAAAATTCGGAGAGATAACAAATACGCGACGAAAAATATATATAAACACTATATATAATCATATGACATTAAAATATCATATTTAAAATAATTAGGACTTAAAAATCCCAAAAGCTCGACCGTTGGTTTGAAAACCAAAAAGATTCGCCGGATAGAAATCCGCGATACGTAGAAACGTGTAACTTAAAATATGAATACAAATATTCACATAACTCATAATAAATAAATATATATATTATTACAAAAATAATAATATAGGTCATAGAAATGACGTGGCATGAATAATAGTTGACGGTCGTTAAATAATTAACGGTAAAAGATAACGAAAAAAGTAGGGTCGTTACATTCCTCCTCTGCAGGTTTAGGTACTGCTGTTGAGATCGGTGTAGCAACCCGAAAAAATCGTTATTGACGGCACCGTCTACTTAGGTCTCGTCACGTGGTCATAAGTCTTTAAAGAAACGTTTGACCAAAATATGTCGCATTCATTTCAAATGTATGGATGTTTCAAGTTTACAAAAGTAGTTCAACGACTAGTTATATTACAATGTTTAAAGTACAAATGAAACCTATGCGACACAATTTAAAGTAAGTCAAAAGACGCTCCATGTATGCATGTATACTCGACATCCAATCAAGTATCAAAAAGTAGAGTGCGGAAGTATGTATCACTTAGCATTCAAGGACTCGAGAAAAACATATAGAAAACTATCAACGAAAAACGTTGGTGAAATCATAGGTGTATTAGTAAACCTATGTATTTGAACCACAAGATTTAGTATAAGTTGATTATCCAAATCGTTTGCATTCCAAAGATGTTGTTTGTATCACGAGCACCCAATTATCAAGGCTGAACTGAATGTTAGCTCTGAATCCATAGTGTTAGAACATACAATATACCGATAAAATTATATTTCATTCGTTAACGGTAGAGAACCATCCGAATGAGGGTTCGTCAAACCCGTATAGCCACACAACATAATTACTCGCTTACACCCTACAAGTGTAACTAATGATAATTGAATTGAGGATTTTTGTTCTAACTCGTACGAGGAATGTTTGTTTTTGTACTTGTGTTCAATGTATAAAAGTATAAATCGTTTATGTTTTCACATCCCAAGTATAAGTATAAAAGAGTAAAAGTGGGACTATGATCTCACCTTGAGTGCACGAATATAAATATACTTCACAAGTAAACGTGTGCAAGAAACGAATGCTAGTCTTGACCTAAACAATTAGGTTTTATCAATATCGGTAAACACGGTCGGTCAAAGTGTTCAATTAGTCCTATGGCTCGTTACGACTCGATTAATATAGCATGTGAGTCAAGTTGTCAAGTTTCATGCAAGAATCAAGTATACAAGAAGACTAGAATGATTTAAATAAAGCATCGGTTACGTTTGAATAAAAGTCAACTTTGGTCAAGTCAAAGTCAACGAAAAAGTCAACACATTCGGGTCGGGTCTCGAACTACTTTTCTGAGCTAATTATTCATTTATAAGCATGTTAGAACAAGTTACATGTTAATCGGAGGTGCGTAGCATAGTTAAAATTTTTCGTAAAATGGTAAAGTTGATCAGTCCCTGAACGCGGCCATTGCCGCGCCGCGACACAGGAGGGCCGCGCCGCGATACTATGCGTGAGCTGGTACCTGGGCTGTTTCAATTTGTTCAAGTCTCATCTAAACTTCAATTTATCATAACTAATGAAACGTAAACACCTAAAACGCCTACCATACATCGTTGGAAAGGTAATTTAACGAGGAATACAACTAAACACATTTCATCCATCAAATTCATCATTTATACAAAATCGAAATCCAATCGAATGCTCATTTAATGCTCATCATAAATGCTTTAAGTTCATAAATGCATATTGACGATTCGGGAAATTAATGCACACATATACTACGCTGTTTCGTAGGTAATCACGCATACAATTCAACTAAACACTTACCAACAACATTTCATAGCATCCAATGTATTAAAAGTTCATAATTAAGCCTATCAAACCCTAACCAAAATCACAAAATCATTAATCATGTTAGTGAAGTTTTCTTAATCAACCCACACATCAAATTGAAGCTAGTGATGCTAGTAACACATTTAATACATGCACTTTTAACATCTAACAACATTTAAGCAACCAAATCACAAGATCAAATACACCAAATTTCAAGTTCATGCTAGTTACTTAAAATAACAAGATCGAGCATATAAATCACATATTCATGTTAGACTTGAGCCATAGACACTAATTAACACTTTTATAAGTTAAAAACATCAAGAACAAAGAATCTAGTATTTTTATAAAGTTACCCAAATAAGATGAAGTTGGTATGGAATCGAAGAGGAAGTTGCAAGGATTCCAAATATGTAAATTGTTTTGAAGAATGCTTGCTATATCAGATTTAGATGATGAATTTATGTTGAGTGAGTTGAGAGAAAATGGAAGTATCAAAGATGAAAAAGGGACGCAAATGAGTGAGTGGAGGAGAAAGGTTTGACTAGTTGACCTAGTCAAATCTTTGGTCTCTTGGCAAGTTTAGTCCCTCAAGTTTAAAAGCGGGTGCGTGAATTACCTAAACGAAATATTTTAAAACGCATATTAACGGAAGACTTTATAACTATATAATGGACTTTAAAATAAATAGACGGAAAGTAAATGGAAAAAGGCGGGATGTTACATTACCTACTCCTTAAAAGAAATTTCGTCCCGAAATTTAAGTAGGCGTAGTAGTCGTTGTTTCTTCCTCGGGATCTTGCGTTTCCAAATCTACGAATAAATGAGGGTACTTCTTTTTCATTTGATCCTGTCTTTCCCAAGTAAACTCGGGTCCTCTTTTGGCGTTCCAACGGACCTTGACAATCAGAATTCGGCTTTGTTTTAGCGTCTTGACAGAGTGATCCATAATATCAACCGGTTCTTCCACAAAATGAAGTTTGTCATCAATAGTAAGCTCCTCGAGAGGGATGACGAGTTCGGGTTCGGCGAGACACTTTTTCAAATTTGATACATGGAAAATAGGATGAACGGAGCTCAGTTGAGGCGGAAGATCTAAACGATAAGCAACGGTTCCAACACGATTCAAGATTTCAAAAGGACCAATATACCGCCGATTTAACTTCCCGCGTTTCCCGAAACGGATTACACCTTTCCAAGGTGCGACTTTTAACATTATGCGATCACCGACTTGGAATTCGAGGTCGTTGCGTCTAATGTCGGTATAGCTCTTTTGACGACTACGGGTCGTCCTAAGCCTATCTCGGATTTGAACGATCTTCTCGGTTGTTTCATGAATGAGATCAGGTCCGGTGATTTGGGTGTCGCCTACTTCGGCCCAACAAAGAGGTGAACGATATTTTCGGCCATATAACGCTTCGAATGGTGCTGCGTTAATACTCGCGTGATAACTATTGTTGTAGGAGAATTCGGCGAGAGGCAAGTGCTTTTCCCAAGCTTTTATGAAATTGATAACGTAAGCTCGTAGCATGTCATCCAAGGTTTGAATTGTGCATTCGCTTTGTTCGTCGGTTTGCGGATGGTATGCGGTGCTCATGTCTAATCGTGTTCCCAACGCTTCTTGTAAAGTACGCCAAAATCTTGAGACAAAACGGCCATCTCGGTCAGAAATAATCGATAATGGTACACCGTGACGGGCTACGATCTTTTTAATGTAAAGTTGTGCAAGTTTCTCCATTTTGTCGGTTTCCTTCATGGCTAGGAAGTGGGCGGATTTGGTGAGACGGTCAACAATAACCCAAATGGTATCATAACCGCCTATTGTCTTGGGTAGTTTTGTGATAAAATCCATCGTTATTCTTTCCCACTTCCATTGTGGGATTTCGGGTTGTTGAAGTAGTCCGGACGGTCTTTGATGTTCGGCTTTGACTTTAGAGCAAGTTAGGCACTTTCTAACGTAGGTATCAACGTCCCTTTTATTGTTCGGCCACCAATATTGTTCTTTGAGGTCGTGGAACATCTTATTGGCACCGGGGTGAATCGAATATCTTGACTTATGGGCTTCGTCTAAAATAAGACTTCGTAAGTCCCCATAACTAGGTACCCTAATTCTTCCAGCGAAATATCGGAGTCCGGTCTCCTTAACTTCGAATCGAGAGGCGAGGATGTTCAAGCGTTCGAGAGAGATGTTTTCATCCTTGAGAGCCTCATCTTGGGCTACACGAATTTGGTTATTGAGATTGGTGTGGATGGTGATGTTTAAAGCTCGGACACGAAGAGGAACCATTCTTTCTTTTCGACTTAAGGCATCGGCTACTACATTTGCCTTTTCGGGATGGTAACGAAGCTCACAATCGTAATCGTTTAAGGTTTCAATCCACCGTCGTTGTCTCATGTTTAGTTGTTTTTGATCGAAGATGTGTTGAAGGCTTTTTTGATCGGTGAAGATAGTACTCTTGGTTCCATAAAGATAGTGTCTCCACATTTTGAGTGCAAAGACAACGGCTCCAAGTTCGAGATCAGGTGTCGTGTAGTTCCGTTCATGAATTTTCAATTGTCGGGAAGCATAAGCAATAACCTTCTTTCGTTGCATCAAAACACATCCAAAACCATGTTTCGAAGCATCGCAATATACAACGAAATCATCATTGCCCTCGGGGAGAGATAAGATAGGAGCGGTGGTTAACTTTTTCTTCAAGATTTGAAACGCGAACTCTTGTTCGGTTGACCAAATGAATTTCCTTTCTTTATGAGTTAACGCGGTTAGAGGACGAGCAACCAAAGAGAAATTTTCGATGAATCTACGATAGTACCCGGCAAGACCTAAGAATTGACGAATGTGAGTAGGAGTAGTAGGAGTTTCCCATTTGCTAATGGCTTTGATTTTTGCGGGATCGACCTTAATACCTTGGTCGCTTACGATATGACCGAGAAATTGAACCTCCTTCAACCAAAATTCACACTTGGAAATTTGGCATAGAGTCGTTCTTGTCTAAGGAGTTCGAGCATGAGTCGGAGATGTTGTTCATGTTCCTCTTCGCTTTTAGAATAGACCAAGATGTCACAATACAATAACGAATTTGTCGAGATACGGTTTGCACACGCGGTTCATAAGGTCCATGAACACCGCCGGTGCATTAGTTAGGCCAAATGACATGACAAGGAATTCGTAACTACCATAGCGAGTCTGGAAAGCAGTTTTGGAGACATCTTCCCCCTTAACCCTTAATTGATGATAACCCGAGCGGAGATCAATTTTTGAATATACACAAGACCCATGTTGTTGATCAAAGAGGTCGTCGATGCGCGGAAGAGGATATCGGTTCTTAACCGTCAATTTGTTTAGTTCACGATAGTCGATGCACATTTGTAGGGATCCATCTTTCTTCTTAATGAATAAAATCGGAGCACCCCATGGTGAATGGCTAGGTTGGATAAAACCACGGGCAAGTAGTTCTTGGATTTGACTTTGCAATTCTTGCATTTCGGAAGGAGCAAGTCTATACGGTGCACGTGCTACATGAAATGTCCCGTTCATATTGATTATAAACATTCCATATTAATTGATTTCGTTGCAAGGTTTTGACCTCTATATGAGACGTTTTTCAAAGACTGCATTCATTTTTAAAACAACCATAACCTTTATTTTATCAATAAAGGTTTTAAAAGCATTACGTAGATTATCAAATAATGATAATTTAAAATATACTGTTTACACACGACCATTACATAATGGTTTACAATAGAAATATATTACATTGACATATGTTTCTTGAATGCAGTTTTTACATAATATCATACAAACATGGACTCCAAATCTTGTCCTTATTTTAGTATGCAACAGCGAAAGCTCTTAATATTCACCTGAGAATAAACATGCTTTAATCGTCAAAAAAAATGTTGGTGAGTTATAGGTTTAACCTATATATATCAAATCGTAACAATAGACCACAAGATTTCATATTCCAATATACATCCCATACATAGAGATAAAAATCATTCATATGGTGAACACCTGGTAACCGACATTAACAAGATGCATATATAAGAATATCCCCATCATTCCAGGACACCCTTCAGATATGATATAAATTTCGAAGTACTAAAGCATCCGGTACTTTGGATGGGGTTTGTTAGGCCCAATAGATCTATCTTTAGGATTCGCGTCAATTAGGGTGTCTGTTCCCTAATTCTTAGATTACCAGACTTAATAAAAAGGGGCATATTCGATTTCGATAATTCAACCATAGAATGTAGTTTCACGTACTTGTGTCTATTTTGTAAATCATTTATAAAACCTGCATGTATTCTCATCCCAAAAATATTAGATTTTAAAAGTGGGACTATAACTCACTTTCACAGATTTTTACTTCGTCGGGAAGTAAGACTTGGCCACTGGTTGATTCACGAACCTATAACAATATATACATATATATCAAAGTATGTTCAAAATATATTTACAACACTTTTAATACATTTTGATGTTTTAAGTTTATTAAGTCAGCTGTCCTCGTTAGTAACCTACAACTAGTTGTCCACAGTTAGATGTACATAAATAAATCGATAAATATTATCTTGAATCAATCCACGACCCAGTGTATACGTATCTCAGTATTGATCACAACTCAAACTATATATATATTTTGGAATCAACCTCAACCCTGTATAGCTAACTCCAACATTCACATATAGAGTGTCTATGGTTGTTCCGCAATATATATATATATATAGATGGGTCGACATGATAGGTCGAAACATTGTATACGTGTCTATGATATCTCAAGATTACATAATATACAATATAAGTTGATTAGGTTATGGTTGGAATAGATTTATTACTAACTTTCACGTAGGTAAAATGAGTAGTTTTTATCAATCTTGTTTTACTCGCCATTTCTTCGTTTCTAATCCGTTTTGAGTGATTCCAGTGGCCACGGTTTCGTATTGAACTTAAATTTATGAATATAAACAGAAAAAGTATAAGTTTATAGTCGAAAATACAAGTTACAAGTCGTTTTTGAAAGAGATAGTCATTTCCGTCGAAAGAACGACATCTTGATAACCATTTTGAAAAACATACTTTCACTTTGAGTTTAACCATGATTTTTGGATATAGTTTCATGTTCATAAGAAAAATCATTTTTACAGAAGTATAGCTTTTAAATCAAAGTTCTTCTTAGCTTTTAATTATCCCAACCAAAACAGCCCCCGGTTTTACTACGACGGCGTATATCCAGTTTTATGGTGTTTATCGTGTTTCCGGGTTTTAAATCATTAAGTTAGCATATCATATAGATATAGAATATGTGTTTAGTTGATTTTAAAAGTCTATTTAGAAGGATTAACTTTATTTGCGAACAAGTTTAGAATTAACTAAACTATGTTCTAGTGATTACAAGTTTATAACGTTGAATAAGACAGCTTTTTATGTATGAATCGAATGATGTTATGAACATCATTACTACCTCAAGTTCCTTGGATAAATCTACTGGAAATGAGAAAAATGGATCTAGCTTCAAAGGATCCTTGGATGGCTTGAAAGTTCTTGAAGCAGAATCATGACACGAAAACAATTTCAAGTAAGATTTCCACTCGAAATAAGATTGTTATAGTTATAGAAATTGAATTAAAGTTTGAATATGATTATTACCTTGTATTAGAAAGATAACCTACTGTAAGTAACAAAGGTTTCTTGATCTTGGATGATTACTTGGAATGGATTTAGAAAACTTGGAAGTAAACTTGCAATCTTGGAAGTATTCTTGATTTTATGAAACTAGAACTTTTGGAATTTATGAAGAACACTTAGAACTTGAAGATAGAACTTGAGAGAGATCAATTAGATGAAGAAAATTGAAGAATGAAAGTGTTTGTAGGTGTTTTTGGTTGTTGGTGTATGGATTATATATAAAGGATATGTAATTTTGTTTTCATGTAAATAAGTCATGAATGATTACTCATATTTTTGTAATTTTATGAGATATTTCATGCTAGTTGCCAAATGATGGTTCCCACATGTGTTAGGTAACTCACATGGGCTTCTAAGAGCTGATCATTAGAGTGTATATACCAATAGTACATACATCTAAAAGCTGTGTATTGTACGAGTACAAATACGGGTGCATACGAGTAGAATTGTTGATGAAACTGAACGAGGATGTAATTGTAAGCATTTTTGTTAAGTAGAAGTATTTTGATAAGTGTCTTGAAGTCTTTCAAAAGTGTATGAATACATATTAAAACACTACATGTATATACATTTTAACTGAGTCGTTAAGTCATCGTTAGTCGTTACATGTAAGTGTTGTTTAGAAACCTTTAGGTTAACGATCTTGTTAAATGTTGTTAACCCAATGTTTATAATATCAAAAGAGATTTTAAATTATTATATTATCATGATATTATGATGTAATAATATCTCTTAATATGATATATATACATTAAATGTCGTTACAACGATAATCGTTACATATATGTCTCGTTTCAAAATCATTAAGTTAGTAGTCTTGTTTTTACATATGTAGTTCATTGTTAATATACTTAATGATATGTTTACTTATCATAATATCATGTTAACTATATATATAACCATATATATGTCATCATATAGTTTTTACAAGTTTTAACGTTCGTGAATCACCGGTCAACTTGGGTGGTCAATTGTCTATATGAAACATATTTCAATTAATCAAGTCTTAACAAGTTGATTGCTTAACATGTTGGAAACACTTAATCATGTAAAATAACAATTTCATTTAATATATATATAAACATGGAAAAGTTCGGGTCACTACAGTACCTACCCGTTAAATAAATTTCGTCCCGAAATTTTAAGCAGTTGGAGGTGTTGACGTATCTTCTGGAAATAAATGCGGGTATTTCTTCTTCATCTGATCTTCTCGTTCCCAGGTGAACTCGGGTCCTTTACGAGCATTCCATCGAACCTTAACAATTGGTATCTTGTTTTGCTTAAGTCTTTTAACCTCACGATCCATTATTTCGACGGGTTCTTCGATGAATTGAAGTTTTTCGTTGATTTGGATTTCATCTAACGGAATAGTGAGATCTTCTTTAGCAAAACATTTCTTAAAATTAGAGACGTGGAAAGTGTTATGTACAGCAGCGAGTTGTTGAGGTAACTCAAGTCGGTAAGCTACTGGTCCGACACGATCAATAATCTTGAACGGTCCAATATACCTTGGATTTAATTTCCCTCGTTTACCAAATTGAACAACGCCTTTCCAAGGTGCAACTTTAAGCATGACCATCTCTCCAATTTCAAATTCTATATCTTTTCTTTTAATGTCAGCGTAGCACTTTTGTCAACTTTGGGCGGTTTTCAACCGTTGTTGAATTTGGATGATCTTCTCGGTAGTTTCTTGTATTATTTTTGGACCCGTAATCTGTCTATCCCCCACTTCACTCCAACAAATCGGAGACCTGCACTTTCTACCATAAAGTTCTTCAAATGGCGCCATCTCAATGCTTGAATGGTAGCTGTTGTTGTAGGAAAATTCTGCTAACGGTAGATGTCGATCCCAACTGTTTCCGAAATCAATAACACATGCTCGTAGCATGTCTTCAAGCGTTTGTATCGTCCTTTCGCTCTGCCCATCAGTTTGTGGATGATAGGCAGTACTCATGTCTAGACGAGTTCCTAATGCTTGCTGTAATGTCTGCCAGAATCTTGAAATAAATCTGCCATCCCTATCAGAGATAATAGAGATTGGTATTCCATGTCTGGAGACGACTTCCTTCAAATACAGTCGTGCTAACTTCTCCATCTTGTCATCTTCTCTTATTGGCAGGAAGTGTACTGATTTGGTGAGACGATCAACTGTTACCCAAATAGTATCAAAACCACTTGCAGTCCTTGGCAATTTAGTGATGAAATCCATGGTAATGTTTTCCCATTTCCATTCCGGGATTTCGGGTTGTTGAAGTAGACCTGATGGTTTCTGATGCTCAGCTTTGACCTTAGAACACGTCAAACATTCTCCTACGTATTTAGCAACATCGACTTTCATACCCGGCCACCAAAAATATTTCTTGAGATCCTTGTACATCTTCCCCGTTCCAGGATGTATTGAGTATCTAGTTTTATGAGCTTCTCTAAGTACCATTTCTCTCATATCTCCAAATTTTGGTACCCAAATTCTTTCAGCCCTATACTGGGAAGTCTTCCCGAATATTAAGATGCTTCTCCGATCCTTTGGGTATTTCATCCTTTAAATTTCCCTCTTTTAAAACTCCTTGTTACGCCTCCTTTATTTGAGTAGTAAGGTTAGTGTGAATCATTATATTCATAGATTTTACTCGAATGGGTTCTCTGTCCTTTCTGCTCAAGGCGTTGGCTACCACATTTGCCTTTCCCGGGTGGTAACGAATCTCAAAGTCGTAATCATTCAACAATTCAATCCACCTACACTGCCTCATATTCAGTTGTTTCTGATTAAATATGTGTTGAAGACTTTTGTGGTCGGTATATATAATACTTTTGACCCCATATAAGTAGTGCCTCCAAGTCTTTAATGCAAAAACAACTGCACCTAATTCCAAATCATGCGTCGTATAATTTTGTTCGTGAATCTTCAATTGTCTAGACGCATAAGCAATCACCTTCGTTCGTTGCATTAATACACAACCGAGACCTTGCTTTGATGTGTCACAATAAATCACAAAATCATCATTCCCTTCAGGCAATGACAATATAGGTGCCGTAGTTAGCTTTTTCTTCAATAACTGAAACGCTTTCTCTTGTTCATCCTTCCATTCAAATTTCTTCCCTTTATGCGTTAATGCAGTCAAGGGTTTTGCTATTCTGGAAAAGTCTTGGATGAACCTTCTGTAGTAACCAGCTAGTCCTAAAAACTGCATATGTGTTTCAGAGTTTTTGGGGTTTCCCACTTTTCAACAGTTTCTATCTTTGCCGGATCCACCTTAATACCTTCTTTGTTCACTATGTGACCGAGGAATTGAACTTCTTCCAACCAAAATGCACACTTTGAAAACTTAGCGTACAATTCTTCCTTCCTCAATACTTCTAACACTTTTCTCAAATGTTCACCGTGTTCTTGGTCATTCTTTGAGTAAATAAGTATGTCATCAATGAAAACAATGACAAACTTGTCAAGGTATGGTCCACACACTCAGTTCATAAGGTCCATGAACACAGCTGGTGCATTAGTTAAACCAAACGGCATGACCATAAACTCGTAATGACCGTAACGTGTTCTGAAAGCAGTATTTGGAATATCATCTTCTTTCACCCGCATTTGATGATACCCGGAACGTAAGTCAATCTTTGAATAAACAGACGAGCCTTGTAGTTGATCAAATAAGTCGTCGATTCTCGGTAGTGGGTAGCGGTTCTTGATGGTAAGTTTGTTCAACTCTCGGTAGTCGATACACAACCTGAATGTACCATCTTTCTTCTTGACAAACAAAACAGGAGCTCCCCACGGTGATGTGCTTGGTCGAATGAAACTACGCTCTAAAAGTTCTTGTAATTGGCTTTGCAGTTCTTTCATCTCGCTGGGTGCGAGTCTGTAAGGAGCACGAGCTATTGGTGCAGCTCCTGGTACAAGATCTATTTGAAATTCAACAGATCGATGTGGAGGTAGTCCCGGTAATTCTTTCGGAAATACATCGGGAAATTCTTTTGCGACGGGAACATCATTGATGCTCTTTTCTTCAGTTTGTACTTTCTTGACGTGTGCTAGAATAGCATAGCAACCTTTTCTTATTAGTTTTTGTGCCTTCAAATTACTAATAAGATGTAGCTTCGTGTTGCTCTTTTCTCCGTACACCATTAAGGGTTCTCCTTTTTCTCGTACAATGCGAATTGCATTTTTATAACATACGATCTCTGATTTCACCTTCTTCAGCCAGTCCATGCCAACTATTACATCAAAACTCCCTAACTCTACGGGTATCAAATCAATCTTAAATATTTTGCTACCCAGATTAATTTCTCGATTCCGGCATATATAATCTACTGAAATTAATTTACCGTTTGCTAATTCGAGTAAAAATTTACTATCCAACGGCATCAATGGACAACTTAATTTAGCACAAAAATCTCTACTCATATAGCTTCTATCCGCACCCGAATCAAATAAAACGTAAGAAGATTTATTGTCAATAAGAAACGTACCCGTAACAAGCTCCGGGTCTTCCTGTGCCTCTGCCGCATTAATATTGAAAACTCTTCCGTGGCCTTGTCCATTCGTGTTCTCCTGGTTAGGGCAATTTCTAATAATGTGGCCCGGTTTTCCACATTTATAACAAACTACATTGGCATAACTTGCTCCGACACTACTTGCTCCGCCATTACTCGTTCCGACACCATTTGTTCCTTTCATTCTGTTAACCTCTGGTCCGTAGACCTGACACTTCGCTGCGCTATGACCATTTCTTTTACACTTGTTGCAAAATTTGGTGCAGAACCCCGAGTGATACTTTCACACCTTTGGCATAGCTGCTTCTGATTGTTGTTGTTGTTGTTGTTGTTGCGGTTATTATTGTTGTTGGGATGATTGTTGTAGTTGTTGTTGTTGTTGTTGTTGTTGTTGTTGTTGTTGGGCCATTTGTTGTAGTTGCGATTGATGTTGCGATTGTTGGGATAGTTGTTGCGATTATTGTTGTAATTGATGTTGTTGTTGTATTGGTGATTCTTATCACCATTTTCCTCCCACTTTCTTTTGACTTGCTTCACATTGGCCTCTTCAGCAGTCTGTTCTTTAATTCTTTCTTCAATTTGGTTCACTAGTTTATGAGCCATTCTATATGCCTGTTGTATGGAGGCAGGCTCATGTGAACTTATATCTTCTTGGATTCTTTCCGGTAATCCTTTCACAAACGCGTCGATCTTCTCTTCCTCATCTTCGAACGCTCCCGGACACAATAGGCATAATTCTGTGAATCGTCTTTCGTACGTGGTAATATCAAATCCTTGGGTTCGTAACCCTCTAAGTTCTGTCTTGAGCTTATTGACCTCGGTTCTGGGACGGTACTTCTCGTTCATCAAGTGCTTGAATGCTGACCACGGTAGTGCGTAAGCAACATCTTGTCCCACTTGCTCTATATAGGTATTCCACCATGTTAACGCAGAACCTGTGAAGGTATGCATAGCGTACTTCACTTTGTCCTCTTCAGTACACTTACTTATGGCAAACACCGATTCGACCTTCTCGGTCCACCGTTTCAATCCGATCGGTCCTTCGGTTCCATCAGATTCCAAAGGTTTGCAGGCAGTGAATTCGTTGTAGGTGCATCCTACACGATTTCCTGTACTGCTAGATCCAAGGTTATTGTTGGTATGTAGCGCAGCCTATACTGCGGCTATGTTTGAAGCAAGAAAGGCACGAAATTCCTCTTCGCTCATATTCAAGGTGTGTCGAGTAGTCGGTGCCATTTCCTTCAAAATAGTCAAATGAAACGAGTTAATCATATAGAATATCAAGAGTAGTCAATAGTATTTCGTAGCGTAATATGAACTTGTTTATAAAAGCTCTTTCTTCATATTAGCGTTTTATACTCTTTAATTCGGGTAGTACCTACCCGTTAAGTTCATACTTAGTAGCTAACATACCATTTCAACTACTACAATTCTATATGAAAAACTAATCACAAAAAAATATATATATCATATTCAAACCTTTATACAATAACTTGCAAACTTACAATACCACTTTCTTTCTTTTTTTACATATAGCATGAAATATAGCACATAAAACTTTGATACAAAGTAGTTGCGAAGATAATTCTAGTTAATAAATAAGGCGTTCAGCAAAGTCAATAAAGACACGTAATTCATACGTCCAGAAACAAGTCATGCATTCTGGTTTTACTAATACCACTTCCCATCTTTGGTTTTGTGGAACATAACCGTTTTGACCGATAGTAAGACAATGTGTTGTAACGTCGTCAAAAGGATGAAGGTTACGTAATGACCAACAGTCTCGTAATAACCTAAAAACCTCATTTCTTACCCCAATTACCGACTCCGTCACTTGTGGGAACGTTTTGTTTAATAGTTGTAGCCCGATGTTCTTGTTCTCACTTTGGTGAGAAGAACATTACTAACCCGTAAGCATAACATGCTTCTTTATGTTGCATGTTAGCCGCTTTTTCTAAATCACGAAGTCCTATATTCGGATATATTGAGTCAAAATAATTTCTTAACCCGTTGCGTAAAATAGCATTTGGGTTCCCCGCAATATATGCGTCAAAGTAAATACATCGTAACTTATGAATTTCTCAATGTGATATCCCCATCTTTCGAACGAAAGCCTTTTATAAATCAAGGCATTCTTGGAACGTTCTTCGAATGTCTTACAAACTGATCTCGCCTTAAATAGTTGTGCCGAGGAATTCTGACCGACTCTAGACAAGATTTCATCAATCATGTCTCCGGGTAGGTCTCTTAAAATATTGGGTTGTCTATCCATTTTGTGTTTTTATACTGTAAAATAGACAAGAGTTAGATTCATAAAAAAAAATACTTATTAATACAAGCAATTTTTGCATATATCATAAAGCATAAGCACACTATATTACATATATTATATCACACGAATACAACTATCTTATTCTGACTCGCTCGTTTTTTCTTCTTCGGTTTTGGTTCGTTTTGCCAAGTTTCTAGGGATATATGATGTTCCCCTAATACGAGCCATCATTTTCCACATTGATTTAGAAAAACCTGGTGGTTTAGAGGTTCCCGGGTTATTGTCACAACTTAAGAAATACGGGTGTTGACGATACATATAAAGTTCATCGGGTTTAGAGGTTTCAAGACTTACACACACGAAACCCTGCTTACACAATACTTCAAATACATCCACAAGGAACATCCAAAGGTAATTCAGGGGATTGAGTGTGACTAATATGAGTCTAAGGTGAATTAAATTTCTCTATTTTTATGCCCTTTCCCTTATTATTCTCTTTTGCCTTATTAAATTGTGTTGGGGTAATTTCTATAACATCATCGGAATCCTTGTCGGGATCCGATTCATCGGAGAATTGGTAATCTTCTCAATACTTTGCTTCCTTGGTGGAAACACCATTGACCATAATTAACTTTGGTCGGTTGGTTGAGGATTTTCTTCTACTTAACCGTTTTATTATTTCCCCCACTGGTTCTATTTCTTCTTCCGGTTCCGATTCTTCTTCCGGTTCCGACTCTTCTTTCGGTTCCTCTTCGGGAACTTGTGAATCAGTCCACGAATCATTCCAATTTACATTTGACTCTTCATTATTGTTAGGTGAGTCAATGGGACTTGTTCTAGAGGTAGACATCTATCACATAATATCAAGCGAGTTAAGAGATTAATATATCACATAATATTCACATGTTAAAAATATATAGTTTCCAACAAAATTTGTTAAGCAATCATTTTTCAAGTAAACACGGTCGAAGTCCAGACTCACTAATGCATCCTAACAAACTCGATAAGACACTAATGCAAAATTCTGGTTCTCTAAGACCAACGCTCGGATACCAACTGAAATGTCCCGTTCATATTGATTATAAACATTCCATATTAATTGATTTCGTTGCGAGGTTTTGACCTCTATATGAGACATTTTTCAAAGACTGCATTCATTTTTAAAACAACCATAACCTTTATTTTATCAATAAAGGTTTTAAAAGCATTACGTAGATTATCAAATAATGATAATCTAAAATATAATGTTTACACACGACCATTACATAATGGTTTACAATAGAAATATATTACATCGACATATGTTTCTTGAATGCAGTTTTTACATAATATCATACAAACATGGACTCCAAATCTTGTCCTTATTTTATTATGCAACAGCGGAAGCTCTTAATATTCACCTGAGAATAAACATGCTTTAAACGTCAACAAAAATGTTGGTGAGTTATAGGTTTAACCTATATATATCAAATCGTAACAATAGACCACAAGATTTCATATTTCAATATACATCCCATACATAGAGATAAAAAACATTCATATGGTGAACACCTGGTAACCGACATTAACAAGATGCATATATAAGAATATCTCCATCATTCCGGGACACCCTTCGGATATGATATAAATTTCGAAGTCCTAAAGAATCCGGTACTTTGGATGGGGTTTGTTAGGCCCAATAGATCTATCTTTAGGATTCGCGTCAATTAGGGTGTCTGTTTCCTAATTCTTAGATTACCAGACTTAATAAAAAGGGGCATATTCGATTTCGATAATTCAACCATAGAATGTAGTTTCACGTACTTGTGTCTATTTTGTAAATCATTTATAAAACCTGCATGTATTCTCATCCCAAAAATATTAGATTTTAAAAGTGGGACTATAACTCACTTTCACAGATTTTTACTTCGCCGGGAAGTAAGACTTGGCCACTGGTTGATTCACGAACCTATAACAATATATACATATATATCAAAGTATGTTCAAAATATATTTACAGCACTTTTAATACATTTTGACGTTTTAAGTTTATTAAGTCAGCTGTCCTCATTAGTAACCTACAACTAGTTGTCCACAGTTAGATGTACATAAATAAATCGATAAATATTATCTTGAATCAATCCACGACCCAGTGTATACGTATCTCAGTATTGATCACAACTCAAACTATATATATATTTTGGAATCAACCTCAACCCTGTATAGCTAACTCCAACATTCACATATAGAGTGTCTATGGTTGTTCTGCAATATATATATAGATGGGTCGACATGATAGGTCGAAACATTGTATACGTGTCTATGGTATCTCAAGATTACATAATATACAATATAAGTTGATTAGGTTATGATTGGAATAGATTTATTACTAACTTTCACGTAGGTAAAATGAGTAGTTTTTATCAATCTTGTTTTACTTGCCATTTCTTCGTTTCTAATCCATTTTGAGTGATTCCAGTGGCCACGGTTTCGTATTGAACTTAACTTTATGAATCTAAACAGAAAAAGTATAAGTTTATAGTCAAAAATACAAGTTACAAGTCGTTTTTAAAAGAGGTAGTCATTTCCGTCGAAAGAACGACATCTTGATGACCATTTTGAAAAACATACTTTCACTTTGAGTTCAACCATGATTTTTGGATATAGTTTCATGTTCATAAGAAAAATCATTTTTCCAGAAGAATAGCTTTTAAATCAAAGTTCTTCTTAGCTTTTAATTATCCCAACCAAAACAGCCTCCGGTTTTACTACGACGGCGTATATCCAGTTTTATGGTGTTTATCGTGTTTTCGGGTTTTAAATCATTAAGTTAGAATATCATATAGATATAGAATATGTTTTTAGTTGATTTTAAAAGTCTATTTAGAAGGATTAACTTTATTTGCGAACAAGTTTAGAATTAACTAAACTATGTTCTAGTGATTACAAGTTTATAACGTTAAATAAGACAGCTTTTTATGTATGAATCGAATGATGTTATGAACATCATTACTACCTCAAGTTCCTTGGATAAACCTACTGGAAATGAGAAAAATGGATCTAGCTTCAAAGGATCCTTGGATGGCTTGAAAGTTCTTGAAGCAGAATCATGACACGAAAACAATTTCAAGTAAGATTTCCACTCGAAATAAGATTGTTATAGTTATAGAAATTAAATTAAAGTTTGAATATGATTATTACCTTGTATTATAAAGATAACCTACTGTAAGTAACAAAGGTTTCTTGATCTTGGATGATTACTTGGAATGGATTTAGAAAACTTGGAAGTAAACTTGCAATCTTGGAAGTATTCTTGATTTTATGAAACTAGAACTTTTAGAATTTATGAAGAACACTTAGAACTTGAAGATAGAACTTGAGAGAGATCAATTAGATGAATAAAATTGAAGAATGAAAGTGTTTGTAGGTGTTTTTGGTCGTTGGTGTATGGATTAGATATAAAGGATATGTAATTTTGTTTTCATGTAAATAAGTCATGAATGATTACTCATATTTTTGTAATTTTATGAGATATTTCATGCTAGTTGCCAAATGATGGTTCCCACATGTGTTAGGTGACTCACATGAGCTGCTAAGAGCTGATCATTGGAGTGTATATACCAATAGTACATACATCTAAAAGTTGTGTATTGTACGAGTACAAATACGGGTGCATACGAGTAGAATTGTTGATGAAACTGAACGAGGATGTAATTGTAAGCATTTTTGTTAAGTAGAAGTATTTTGATAAGTGTCTTGAAGTCTTTCAAAAGTGTATGAATACATATTAAAACACTACATGTATATACATTTTAACTGAGTCGTTAAGTCATCGTTAGTCGTTACATGTAAGTGTTGTTTTGAAACCTTTAGGTTAACGATCTTGTTAAATGTTGTTAACCCAATGTTTATAATATCAAAAGAGATTTTAAATTATTATATTATCATGATATTATGATGTACAAATATCTCTTAATATGATATATATACATTAAATGTCGTTACAACGATAATCGTTACATATATGTCTCTTTTCAAAATCATTAAGTTAGTAGTCTTGTTTTTACATATGTTGTTCATTGTTAATATACTTAATGATATGTTTACTTATCATAATATCATATTAACTATATATATAACCATATATATGTCATCATATAGTTTCTACAAGTTTTAACGTTCGTGAATCACCGGTCAACTTGGGTGGTCAATTGTCTATATGAAACCTATTTCAATTAATCAAGTCTTAACAAGTTGATTGCTTAACATGTTGGAAACACTTAATCATGTAAAATAACAATTTCATTTAATATATATATATATAAACATGGAAAAGTTCGGGTCACTACACTACAGGTGCGGCTCCCGGAATAAGATCGATTTGGAATTCTATCGGTCGATGAGGTGGAAGACCAAGCAATTCATTGGGAAAAACATCGGAAAAGTCATTAACAATTGGCACATCATCGATATGCTTCTCATCGGTCTCGACTTTCTTAACATGGGCTAGAATCGCGAAACAACCTTTACGAAGGTATTTTTCAACTTTAAGACACGAGACGAGGTTGAGTCCGGCGCAACTCTTATTGCCATAGACAATCAAGGGTTCACCATTCTTGATAGGAATTTGAATTGCTTTAAGATCACAAAGGATGTGAGATTTCATTTTGGCTAACCAATCCATACCAATGATTAGATCGAAGCTCCCTAGTTCTATAGGTATCAAGTCAATTTCAAACTCTTTACCCATTAAGTTTAACGTATACCCCCGATAAAATTTGTCGGCACTCAATAGTTTCTCGTTGGCCACTTCAATGGTATAAGTAGTATCTAGTGGGAGTGGTGGAGTGCGAAAAGAATGAGTCAAGGTCTTGGATACAAATCTCTTATCGGCACCCGAATCGAATAAACAAGAGACATAAGAATTGTTGAGAAGGAACGTACCCGTGACTAGTTCATTGTCATCTCAGGCATCCTCGGTGTTGATGTTGAAAGCTTGGCCACGTATATTGGGGTTAGATTTCTTCTATGGGCACGTATTTCTAAAATGACCCAGTTGGCCACATTCGCAACAAACACCCATTTTCAGTGCTTTGGGCCCCTTTTGAGAGACGGGGGCATCACTTCTACAATCGTTGGCCACATGACCACTTCTTCGACATTTGTGGCAAAATGGCTTGCCACATTCACCCAAATGATGTTTGTAGCACTTGTTACAATAAGGTAGATATCCGGCATAACCCTTCTTGCCATCGGAGGTGAAAGGCTTTTTGGTGAAGTTGTTGTTGTTGTAGTTGCTTGATTGAGTGGCTTCCCATTTTCTTTTGTTGCCACCCGATTTATCCTCGGCCTTAGGTGCCGGTACTACGATTTCATCCACCGTTTCTATCAATTGGCGGGCCATCTTTAAAGCATCTTGTAGGTTAGCGGGTTTGGATGACATTACCCCGTGTTTGATGCTCTTAGGAAGGCCATCCATGTAAAGTTCAACTCGTAGAGGCTCGGAATTTACAAGGTTTGGACACATTAGAGCTAGCTCGGCAAACCGTTGATTATAAGCATTGAGGTCATTTTTGACCACTTTTAAACCTCTTAGATCGCTTTCGAGCCTTCGAGTATCTTCGCAGGGAAAGTATTCGGTGATCATCTTTTCTTTTAAATCGGCCCAAGAGAGAGCTTGGGCTTCATCGGTACCCACCGATTGTACATACGTGTTCCACCACGTGTGAGCGATACCGGCAAAAGTGTGGGTGGAGTATTTGACCTTATCTTGGTCCCGATAACCGCTTATGCTAAAAACGGCTTTCGTTTGCTCAAACCATCGAGTAAGAGCAACCGGTCCTCCGGTCCCATCGAAAGTGTGAGGTTTGCACCCCATGAAAGCTTTGTAGGATCATCCCTCGTTTGAATTACCGGCTCCATTGTTGTTGTTGTTGTTGTTGTTGTTGTTATTGTTGTTGGAAGAGTGACCGGCCATGGCCGCATCTACGACGGTGGCTATCATTAGTTGAAGAGCTTGTTCGGGAGTTTCACTGCGTGGAACTCGGCGAGGAGGCATTGTTCCTTCAAGACACAAGAATATCATTGATTAGTATTCTAAATAATACTAATCGTGACATGGAATAAAGATAAAGAGAAATTTTCCTTGACCCGACTTAAATTCTTTATGTCATAATGTCGGAACGTCCATATGAGTCACCGTAATATAATCCTGGCAATTATATTACCCTAATTCATATGTGCATTCCACATTATTTCATATAGTCAAGGTGGCGTGTCAATCAAATTAAACAACGTGAGATTAAGATGGAATAAGAGTTAGATATGAATAGAAGAGTTAGAGTATAAATGCACAAGTAGTCAAGTAATTCCTACTTTAAGTCTATATGCCGGTTGTAGTCTAGAGTCACAAATGTACCCTATTACTCGGGGTTGACACCAATGAACTCTAAATCCCTACAACCAATGCTCTGATACCATCTGTAGCGACATCCAATCAAGTATCAAAAATTAGAGTGCGGAAGCATGTATCACTTCCCATTCAAGGACCTGAGAAAAACATATAGAAAACTGTCAACGAAAAACGTTGGTGAAATCATAGGTGTATTAGTAAACGTATGTATTTGAACCACAAGATTTAGTATAAGTTGATTATCCAAATCGTTTGCATTCCAAAGATGTTGTTTGTATCACGAGCACCCAATTATCAAGGAATGTTACCTCTGAATCCATAGTGTTAGAACATACACTATACCGATAAAATTATATTTCATTCGCTAACGGTAGCGAACCGTCCGAATGAGGGTTCGTCAAACCCGTATGGCCACACAACATAATTACTCACTTACACCCTACAAGTGTAACTAATGATATTTGAATGTTTGTTTTCGTACTTGTGTTCAATGTATAAAAGTATAAATCGTTTATTTTTTCTCATCCCAAGTATAAGTATTAAAGAGTAAAAGTGGGACTATGATCTCACATTGAGTGCACGAATATAAATGTACTTCACAAGTAACCTTGTGAAAGAAACGAATGCTAGTCTTGACCTAAACAGTTAGGTTGTATCAATATCGGTAAACACGGTCGGTCAAAGTGTTCAATTAGTCCTATGGCTCGTTACGACTCGATTAATATAGCATGTGAGTCAAGTTGTCAAGTTTCATGCAAGAATCAAGTATACAAGAAGACTAGAATGGTTTAAACAAAGCATCGGTTACGTTTGAATAAAAGTCAACTTTGGTCAAGTCAAAGTCAATACGTTCGGGTCGGGTCTTGAACTATTTTCATTGAGCTAATTATTCATATATAAGTATGTTAGAACAAGTTACATGTTAATCGGAGGTGCGTATCATAGTTAGAATTTTTCGTAAAATGGTAAAGTTGATCAGTCCCTGAAAGTGGCCATTGCCGCTCCGCGACACAGGAGGGCTGCGCCGCAACACTATGCGTGAGCTGGTACCTGGGCTGTTTCAATTTGTTCAAGTCTCATCCAAACTTCAATTTATCATAACTAATGAACCGTAAATACCTAAAACGCCTACCATACATCGTTGGAAAGGTAATTTAACGAGGAATACAACTAAACACATTTCATCCATCAAATTCATCATTTATACAAAATCAAAATCCAATCGAATGCTCATTTAATGCTGATCATAAATGCTTTAAGTTCATAAATGCATATTGACGATTCGGGAAATTAATGCACACATATACTACGCCGTTTCATAGGTAATCACGCATACAATTCAACTAAACACTTACCAACAATATTTCATAGCATTCAATGCATCAAAAGTTCATAATTAAGCCTATCAAACCCTAACCAAAATCACAAAATCATTAATCATGTTAGTGAAGTTTTCTTAATCAACCCACACATCAAATTGAAGCTAGTGATGCTAGTAACACATTTAATACATGCACTTTTAACATCTAACAACATTTAAGCAACCAAATCACAAGATCAAATACACCAAATTTCAAGTTCATGCTAGTTACTTAAAATAACAAGATCGAGCATATAAATCACATATTCATGTTAGACTTGAGCCATAGACACTAATTAACACTTTTATAAGTTAAAAACATCAAGAACAAAGAATCTAGTGTTTTTATAAAGTTACCCAAACAAGATGAAGTTGGTATGGAATCGAAGAGGAAGTTGCAAGGATTCCAAATATGTAAATTGTTTTGAAGAACGCTTGCTATATCGGATTTAGATGATGAATTTATGTTGAGTGAGTTGAGAGAAAATGGAAGTATCAAAGATGAAAAAGGGACGTAAATGAGTGAGTGGAGGAGAAAGGTTTGACTAGTTGACCTAGTCAAATCTTTGGTCTCTTGGCAAGTTTAGTCCCTCAAGTTTAAAAGCGGGTGCGTGAATTACCTAAACGAAATATTTTAAAACGCGAATTGACGGAAGATGTTATAACTATATAACGGACTTTAAAATAAATAGACGGAAAGTAAACGGAAAAATGCGGGATGTTACAATTGGGTCGTGAAGTGTGAAGACATGTTTGACTAGTAACTCTGATGTGGATAATTGTAACCGTTTTTGTAAAAACATAACACCGTTTTTGAAAGTTAAACTTAATTACGTGGTTTTCTGTGATTATGAATAATGATTTCGTGTTTGGTAATCAAATATCTTCCATTGTGTTACACAAAAAAAAATGGTTGGTTTTACAATTTGGTATCAGAGCATAGGTTTGACAGCAAGTACATGCGTGTATTTTGTTCTCAAATCTTGAGTGGAGTCAAACATGTTCGTGGATAGGGCTAAGTGAATGCAGGGATACTTGTACGTTAGTTGTGTTGAGCTAACCAGTTATCCACTAAACTTTTGTGCGAGCTATTTTGTAGCACATGTATGGCTAACAGAGATGCAAACGCTACCGGTCCAACAAACCCCGAAACATACAGAGCACCAGACGAGAGTGTTGAGTCTGATGATGATGATCAACGAAGTTATATTCATGAGTTAGAAAGTAAACTGAAAGATGCTCATGATAAAATTACTGAGCTTGAGCTGGTAAATCCTGTGAAAATGATGATACTCCACCTGGATTTCCGATAGCACAATCCCAAACAGTACTCAACATTAGGGATGGTAAAATGACCCGTACCCGATGGGGAAACCCAAAACCCGTGATAATTGGGTCGGGTCTGACTCGAATCCGTCGGGTCATGGGCTGGGTATGGGGATGGTAAAAAAAATTTCGGGTTCGGGTTCGGGTAAGGGTTTGGATACAAACCCGTATACTCGATCCGTATACCCGACCCGCAAACCCGTATACTCGGTCTGAGGAATTTTAATAATAATTTTTATGTAAAATTTTAGTATTAGTATTATATTGTTAATGTATGAAAGATTTCTTTTATTTGTTTTGAAAACGAGTATAATTTTATTCAATATAATCATATACAACAAGTTTTCGAGATGTGATATTTTATATACTTTGTGTATTTGAGTATTTTAGAAACTTTTCAATCAACTTTTTGTATGTGATATCTTATAATACTTTAAACATGAAGTAGTTAAGTTATTTTTCGATATTTTGATTTGGTAACTTATTGAAAAATAGATATAGAATGACTAATCGGGTATACCCGTTTACCCGTGGGGAAAACCGAAACCTGATAGTATGTAAGTAAATGGGGACTCGACGGGTTTGGGGCCAGGTTTGGGGCGGTGTTTCTTAATCGGGTTCGGGTCCGGGATTACCTAAACCCGACCCAAACCCGACCCGATGCCATTGATAATGCTAAAAACGAACTTATATTTCATAGCATTATCCTTCAAGAAAGACAAGCTTTGAGTTGCAATTGTTCTATTTACAAGTGATATTCGTTTAAATAATAAAAGGTGAAGACAAAAGACAGATTTGACGAATTGAAGACGCAAACGACCAAAAAGCTAAAAAGTACAAAGTACAATCAAATTATTGATGAGAAACGTCTAAAAATTACAAGAGTACAAGCCATAAAACACAAAGTACAAGATATTAAATTGTACGAAAAAGCGTTCGAAAATCCGGAACCGAGACATGAACCAACTTTCAGCGCGTGACGCAACGGACCAAAAATTACAAGTGAACTATGCACAAGAATATAATATTATATATAATTAATTATATATATATTATATATTATTTTAATCAAAGCAGCCCACGTTTAATTCAATTTGTGAGCTGGATTCCAGACCTTCGCACTCGCGGAGGTTTAAAGCTTAAAAGTTCAGCACTCGCGAAGATCTACAGTGAAATGTGGGGCTATAAAAGTCACGCATTCTGATCGATTTAACACACCTTTCTCTAATCTATCTCTCACGATATATTTATATTTATATTTTATAATTATAATTTTAATTTAAGTTTAATAATAATAAGGTTATAGTGGCGAATATTGTAAGTGTGTAAGTCGAAATTCTGTCCGTGTAAAGCTACGCTATTATTAATCATTGTAAGTTATGTTCAACCTTTTTAAATTAATGTCTCGTAGCTAAGTTATTATTATGCTTATTTAAATTGAAGTAATCGTGATGTTGGGCTAAAATATTAAAAACGGGGTAATTGGGCTTTGTACCATAGTTGGGGTTTGAACAAAAGAACGACACTTATGGAAATTAGACTATGGGCTATTAATGATCTTTATATTTGTTTAATTGAATGATAGTTCGTTAATTTAATATAAAAATTACAATTGGACGTACCTATAAATAACCACATACACTAGATCGGACACGATGAGCGGGATATTTATAAGTACTAATAATCATTCATTTAACCGGACACGGGAATGGATTAATAGTTAATGGACTTATTAAAACAGGGGTGAATTATATACAAGGAAAATTGGTGTAATTATAGTTTAAGTCCCCAATTAGTTGGAATATTTGACTTCGGATATAAGAATAATTTGACAAGGATACTCGCACTTTATATTTATGACTGATGGACTGTTATGGACAAAAACCAGATGGACATATTGAATAATCCAGGACAAAGGACAATTAACCCATGGTAATAAACTAAAATCAATACATCGAACATCATGATTACGGAAGTTTAAATAAGCATAATTCCTTTATTTCATATTTCATTGCATTTTTATTTACTGTCATTTTATTTAATTGCACTTTTAATTATCGTACTTTTTAATTATCGCAATTTTATTTATTGACATTTTATTTATCGCATTTTAATTATCGCACTTTAATTACTGTCATTTACTTTACGCTTTAAATTAAGTTATATTTATTTTTAATATTTTACATTAGATTTTAACTGCGACTAAAGTTGTAAAATCGGTAAACCGGTCATTAAACGGTAAAAACCCCCTTTTAATATTAATAATACTACTTATATTTATATATATATTTATACAAATATAGCGTTAAACTTGGCTAGCTCCCTGTGGAATGAACCGGACTTACTAAAAACTACACTACTGTACGATTAGGTACACTGTCTATAAGTGTTGTAGCAAGGTTTAGGTATATCCACTCTATAAATAAATAAATAACTTGTGTAAAATTGTATCATATTTAATAGTATTTCATAACAAATATATAACTATTTCGTATACACCTCTACGCACATCAAGTATTTTTGGCGCCGCTGCCGGGGAAAAATTCAACGCCGAAGCGAAACGCTATATAAAAAAAGATTTTTATTAAGTTTTAATCTATTTTTGTAAAAATATAAGTTTTAAATATTAAAAACAAAAAAAAGCATAGGTGCTTTAATTAAAAAGTTCATTTTTTTAGAATTATAAAAATTAATAAGTAATTTTTAATATATAATTTTATTTAAATTTTTTTACTATAAAACAGAAAATTAAAATTAAAAAAAAAACACTGAATCTGCATAAAAATCGACCTGCACCTCATCTGAATCTGTGACATCCGCACTCGCGGTACTTTTTACCAGCTGGGATCCGCACTCGCGGAGGTCTCTGACAGGTCAAACATTGGACAATAATTTTTACGATTTAGGGTTTAAATTAATAAATATTATTAATTATTATAAAACCCTAATTAGGGTTAGTTATTTTATTAATTAGTTTTAATTTTATTTAATTTGTAATATTTAGTTTAAATTAGTTTTATTATTTATAAAATTAATACTTTTATAAAAATAATAATATAAAAATAATTTTTTATAAAAATTAGTAATTTTATTATTTTTTGTCTCTTTTTATAAATTGTATATTTTTATTATTTAGTACGTAATTTGTATTTTTATCGCTCGTAACTAGTTTTAAGATATAGTATTTGCCGTAGTTATTTTTATTTCTAGATTTTTAGGCTTTGCCGTAAAATCCCTTAAGTGCTTTTTCTTTAGACTAAGATTTAAGTGCTTTAGAATTTTGCGACGCCGTTTTAATATATTTTAGTACCTTTTTAAGTTATTGCCGTTTTGGATATAGTATTCCTTTTAAGCTTTAATACTTTTAGACGCAACTTTTAATTCTTAGTTTTTAGACTTTTAAGTTTCGACGCGCTACGTTTTTTTATTATTTTTCGACATTTTTCGACGCTCTAGTTTTTTAGGACATAGAATTTTTTATTTCTTCTCTAAAATTTCTTTAAACTTCGAAAGAAAAATTATTTTAAGCGGTTAAATTGATAGACATCCAAAATTTTCTGGTTCGTAGTAATAGTTGGATTTGTTAGTGGCGAGTTGTGAGCTTCCGATTTAAAGGGTCCTGGCTACCTGCTGCATCTATTGGCTATTCGAAACGTGGGCAAAATCAGAAAAGTCTATTAATTTGATAACTTATATAATTTTTATCTTTTATAATATTCAGTGAATGCACCGAGCAAAACGTTCACCACCTTTTATACGTTCACCACCTATAACTCGATCAAGACATCTAGCCAATATTGTCGCCGTTAATTTTTCTTTAGAATCGTCATCCAGTCGACCAAGTACTCCAATTCAAATTTCCGATAATCCATTTTTTGAACCCGACCTCACAATTGAGAATCCGGAGGATATTCAGGGACAATTCCGAGATCCTGAACAATTAATCTTTCCTCCAGAACCACCAATCATTCAAACAGAGATTGTCGAGGAACAAACCATTAAATCAGAATCCCTTAGTGATTCAGATTCAACAAATTCAATCATGGAAAATCTGGAACCTCTAAGTATGGAAGACCGAATGCGAGCTAAACGCACTGGCCAAGGTCACGCAATTACTCAACCAGACATTAATGCACCAGATTATGAAATCAAAGGACAAATTCTACACATGGTAACTAATCAATGCCAATTTAGTGGTGCGCCGAAGGAAGATCCAAATGAACATCTTCGAACCTTTAATAGGATCTGTACTCTATTTAAAATAAGAGAAGTGGAGGAGATCTATCTCATGTTATTTCCCTGGACTTTAAAAGGAGAAGCCAAAGAATGGTTAGAATCGTTACCTGAAGGGGCGATTGATACATGGGACGTTTTAGTTGAAAATTTTCTTAAACAATTCTTTCCGGCATCTAAAGCCGTGAGACTTCAAGGAGAAATTGTTACGTTCACACAAAAGCCAAATGAAACTCTATATGAGGCGTGGACAAGATTTGGAAAGTTGTTAAGAGGATGTCCGCAACATTGTTTAGACACTTATCAAATAGTACAAATATTCTACAAAGAATGCGACATCACTACACGAAAAGATATCGATATAGCAGCTGGTGGTTCCATTATGAAGAAAACCGCAACTGAAGCTTACAAAATTATTGATAACACTACTTCCCACTCACATGAATGGCACCAAGAAAAAGATATCGTTAGATCATCTAAAGCAGCTAGAGCCGATTCTAGCCATGACTTTGATTCCATTTCTGCAAAGATAGATGCTGTCGAGAGACGAATGGAAAAGATAACTAAAGATATTCACTCAATACGAATTAGTTGTGAGCAGTGTGGAGGACCACATTTGACAAAAGATTGTCTCAGTATTGAACAAACAATGAAACAAAGAGAGAATGTTTCATACATGAACCAAAGGCCTGAAAATAATTATCAGAATAATTATCAACCGCAAAGACCAATTTACAATCAAAACCAGAATTATAACCGAAATGTTTGATATAACAAATAACCAGGTCCTAGTAATCAACAAGTATCCAATAATACTTACAATCAGCAAAGACCTATTTTTCAAAACAAACCACCACAAACTGATGATAAAAAGCCAAATTTAGAAGACATGATGTCGAAGCTAGTTGAATCTCAAACGCAGTTTTTCACATCTCAGAAATAAACCAATGAACAAAATGCTCAAGCATTTAGAAATCAACAAGCTTCTATTCAAAATCTGGAACAAGAAGTAAGCAACCAAGCAAGGTTGATAGGTGTAAGAAAACCGGGAAGTCTACCTAGCGATACAAATGCTAACCCCCGGAATGAAACAGCTAAAGCCATTACCACAAGAAGTGGTATTACACTTAAACCACCTGAAATACCTGAGAAAGAAAAGGAAACAGAACCGGTAGTTGAAAAGGTTAATGAAGATAACACAGTTAAGGCTAAACCTTATATTAAACCATACCAACCACCACTTCCTTACCCGAGTAAAATTAGAAAAGAGAGACTTGAAGCTGAGCAATCCAAATTCTTGGATATGTTTAAACAAATAAATGTCAATCTTCCTTTCATTGATGTGATTTCAGGAATGTCAAGGTATGCTAAATTCTTGAAAGATCTAATCACAAATAGAAAGAAAATGGAAGAACTCTCGGCTATTACTATGAATGCTAATTGTTCTGCAGTACTGTTGAATAAGATACCAGAAAAATTATCAGATCCAGGAAGTTTCACAATTCCATGTTTTCTGGGTAGTCTTAGTTCAATAGAAGCATTGGCAGATTTAGGTGCTAGTATAAATTTAGTGCCATATTCACTATACACTAAATTAGACCTTGGAGAATTGAAACCAACACGAATAAGCATACAACTAGCCGATCGATCAGTAAAATATCCTAGAGGGATAATGGAGAACATGCTAGTTAAAGTTGGTACTTTAGTATTTCCAGTAGATTTTGTTATTCTGGACATGGAAGAAGATTCTCGAGTTCCTCTCATATTAGGAAGACCATTCTTAAACACGGCTAAAGCAATAATAGACGTGTTCGGTAAGAAACTGACCCTAAGTATAGAGGACGAGAGTGTTACCTTTTCTATTGATAGAGCCATGCAACAACCGCAATCTGCAGATGATACATGTTATTATATTCAAACTATAGATTCACATGCAGAATTGTTAGAAGAATTTCCAAAATTACAAGGAACAGGAGAATGTTCTTTAGGAGAAGGAACTGAACCAATTAATGAAGCTGAAATGTTAGCTACACTTATGGCTAATGATTATGAACCAACAACAGAAGAACTTTAAATGCTAAAAGAAGAAGACAGATATCGATACAAATCATCGATAGAAGAACCACCGACATTAGAGTTAAAGCCACTTCCAAACCATTTGGAATATGCTTATTTACATGGTGAATCTGAATTACCTGTAATAATATCGTCTTCTTTTACGGAAAATGAAAAATCTCAACTTATTTCTGTGCTAAAAGCTCATAAACCAGCTATTGCATGGAAGATTCATGACATTAAAGGCATAAGTCCTTCGTATTGCACACATAAAATCCTTATGGAAGAAGGTCATAAAACGTATGTGAAACGCCAACGAAGACTAAATCCTAATATGCAAGATGTTGTTAAGAAAGAAATTATTAAACTGTTTGATGCAGGTTTAATTTATCCAATCTCTGATAGTCCATGGGTAAGCCCAGTTCAATGCGTACCTAAGAAGGGTGGCATGACTATCATCACAAATGAAAAAAATGAGCTTATTCCTACTAGAACTGTAACAAGATGGCGTGTTTGTATTGATTATAGAAAATTAAATGACGCCACCAGAAAAGATCACTTTCCCTTACCTTTCATTGATCAAATGTTGGAAAGGCTAGCCGGAAATAGTTAATATTGTTTTCTTGACGGTTTTCCTGGATATTTTCAAATTCCAATAGCACTCGAGGATCAAGAGAAAACCACATTCACGTGCCCTTATGGTACTTTTGCTTACAAATGCATGCCATTTGGACTTTGCAACGCCCCTGCAACCTTTCAAAGGTGCATGATGGCGATTTTTCATGACATGATAGAAGAATGCATGGAAGTTTTCATGGATGACTTTTCAGTCTTCGGTGATACTTTTGAAACATGTCTAGTTAATCTTGAACGAATGCTTATTAGATGTGAGCAATCAAATCTAGTTCTTAATTGGGAGAAATGCCATTTCATGGTTAAAGAAGGCATCATTCTTGGTCATAAAATTTCAAAGGAAGGAATTGAAGTGGATAGAGCTAAAGTAGATGTAATTGCTAAACTTCCACATCCCACCAATGTTAGAGGAGTTAGGAGTTTTCTAGGGCATGCCGGTTTTTACAGACGTTTCATAAAAGATTTTTCTAAAATTGCCACTCCTATGAATAAACTCCAAGAAAAGGATGCTCCATTCATCTTTTCAGATGAATGCATCAAATCTTTTAATATTCCTATAGAAAAACTCACTAATGCACCGAGCATGATAACTCCAAATTGGAATCTACCATTTGAACTTATGTGCGATGCAAGTGATTTTGCAATGGGAGCCGTTTTAGGTCAAAGAATTGAAAAACGATTTCAACCTATATATTATGCTAGTAAGACGTTACAAGGAGCACAAACGAACTATACAACTATTGAAAAAGAACTCCTTGCTATTGTCTTTGCTTTTGACAAATTTCGTTCATATCTCGTTCTAGCTAAAACGGTGGTCTATACCGATTATTCTGCTCTTAGATACCTATTTTCAAAACAAGATGCCAAACCACAATTAATCCGTTGGATCTTACTCTTACAAGAGTTCGATATTGAGATCCGAGACAAAAAGGGAGCAGAAAATCTCGCAGCTGATCATCTTTCTCATCTTGAAAATCCTGAATTAGAAGTTCTAAATGAATCGGTCATACAAGATAACTTTCCTGATAAATATCTATTGAAGATAGATTATAGTGGAATTCCATGGTTTGCAGACTATGCAAACTATTTAGTATGTGGATTCCTTGAAAAAAGGTTGTCATACCAAAAACGAAAGAAATTCTTTAGTGATATAAAACACTATTTTTGGGAAGATCTACATTTGTTTAAAAGTTGTCCCGATGGAATAATACGCCGATGCGTATTCGGAGATGAAGCTAGTCAAATCTTAAACCATTGTCACACAGGACCAACCGGAGGGCATTATGGGCCTCAACTCACAGCAAGAAAAGTTTATGATGCTGGATTCTATTGGCCTACAATTTTCAAAGACGCACACCTTCTTTGTAAATCCTGCGATGCTTGTCAAAAGGCCGGAAAAATAAGTCAACGTGATGAAATGCCACAAAATGTCATTTAAGTATGTGAAGTATTTGACATTTGGGGTATTGACTTTATGGGTCCATTTCCAAAATCTCATAATAATCTCTACATTCTCGTTGCCATTGATTATGTATCTAAATGGGCGGAAGCACAAGCTCTTCCAACTAACGATGCACGAGTTGTAGTCAACTTTTTAAAACGTCTTTTTGCTAGGTTTGGAACAGCGAAAGCTTTAATAAGTGATCGGGGTACTCATTTCTGTAATAATCAACTTGAGAAAGTTCTCAAAATATATGGAGTAACTCATAAAATCTCAACTGCTTATCATCCACAAATAAGTGGACAAGTTGAAAATACCAACTGAGCTTTAAAACGTATTCTAGAGAAAACCGTAGGATCAAATCCGAAGAAATGGTCCATGAAATTGGAGGATGCACTCTGGGCTTTTAGAACAGCCTACAAAACTCCAATTGGAACCAAACCTTTTAGACTCGTTTACGGAAAAACATGTCATCTTCCAGTAGAAATTGAACACAAAGCATTATGGGCTTTGAAGACATGTAATCTTGATTTACATAAAGCTGGACGTCTACGGTTAAGTCAACTAAACAAATTAGAAGAATTAAGACATGAAGCATACGAAAATTCGTTAATCTATATAGAAAGAACGAAGAAATGGCATGATAAAAGAATCAGAAGTTCAAAAGAATTTAAGGAAGGAGACAGAGTTCTTCTTTTCAATTCACGATTCAAGCTATTTCCTGGAAAATTGAAATCAAGATGGTCTGGACCATTCATAGTCAAAAGAGTTTTCCCGTACGGAACAGTAGAGTTAATAAATTCAAATGGGGTTGAATTTAAAGTTAATGGTCACAGAATTAAACATTACATAGATAGTCCAATGGAAGTTGAAGATGAAGTTAATTACAATTTCGACACCACAGCTAACTAAGTGTGAGAAAATTCGAATCTTTTTAGGATAATATTTATTTCTGTTAGAGTTAGATATTCTGTTTTCGTGTAGGTTCCGAGAATGGAATCCGAATGGTCTTTCCCTAGCAGACCCTAAAGAACTATTCTTCTTCCCCCATTCTGAAATTTTTTTTTTTTTTTTAGGTTTTACGAGATGAAGAATTTCTTTGATCTGAACCATGGTTTACTACTACACTCTATGATTACCAAACGTAATAATGACACACTTCCGAGTGAAGTGGTATCCTTCATAAGAGCCAAAATGGACGAAGTAAGAAAAGAACTCAGAAAAGATCATCATAAATCACATTTTGGTAAAGGAAAGTCAAAATTCGCAACAAAAAGAAGAGCACGACACCTTGAAAGATGTTATAAATGCTAAAAATAGTCACACGAAGGTAAATGTTCAAACAATCAAACATATTCAAATACCGAATTTGTTACTCTATGCAGAGAAGGACCGTTTATATGTTTAGAAGAAAAGATATTGAAGAATCGAGGTTATGCTTATGTAGCTATGGAAAACCAAATCACACGACTCTCCTATGAGTCGGCTAAAGCAGGTCTCTGAGAATTCTATCTCACAGGTAAGTATGTACAGTTTTTATTTGTTTTTATTTATTGCTTTTAGCCTTTTGATAATAAATGCTGAATCGTTTGCTATAAAGTATTAAATTGGTATTCAATAAAATTAGGTATGCGTAACCGAAATTATTGATATCATACAAAAAATTTATTACATCACTGCGAAATTTACCGTTTATTCTTAAGGTATAAATATCTTTAATCAATCAACCCAAAATATTTCAAAAATTCGTCAGGAGTAAAACTAGGTTATGGAACCGAAATTACTTTACCGAAAAGAGGGGCGTATATTTTTGATAATATTTGATTGATTAAAGTGGGATAAAAGACCAAAAAAGATTTTTAATTTTTATTTTTACTTTGTTTTTAAAATTAATATTAAATTATTATTGAAAATTTCTAAAACCGATATATTTGAGTTTGTAAATATTTTAAATATAAGTTTGTAAAATTAATTTATAAAAATATCAATGATATTTATATGAATTTTTAGTTTTATGCGTTTTGAATTTAAGTTTGGTATGAATTTAAAAACAAAATTTTACTTTATTTCACTAAGTTAAAAATATGATTTTTAAAATTCGTCGTGAGTTGAAAACTAGGTCGTTGAACCGAAATTGCTTTACCCAAGGGAGGGCCGAGAACTTTTATTATCATTATTTTTAATCTTATTGAATTAAAGTATGCCAAAAACATTAAAAAACCCAAAAAACTTTGCTTTTAAAACGACGCTTAAAAAGTGACAAGTTTTAAAATTTTGTTGAGAGACGGACTAGGACAACGATCCGAAAAGTCCTCATTCTTAAAAGAAACAATTTTTTAAAAATTTATTAATCTATGTTTTATTAGTTAAAGATTTAAAAAAAAAAAAACCGCACTCGCGGTACTTTAAAGGGGCCCATATCCGCACTCGCGGAGGTGTTAAAATACATCTGGGTTAACTGGTCGAACAGACCAGTCCCCAACATACCCACACTCATTTTTCTGCGAAAAACACACACAAAACCCTCTAAAAATCGCGATTTTTCACCGTTAAACATCAATTTTTTTTGTTGCTAAAATCATGTTGAGAAGGATGTTACCAAGAAGTTTCTCAAGGAGATCGGTAATTTCTACATCTAAACACTCTTTAATTCGAATTTTTAGTGTTCTTGAGCAAAAATGTACCTAATTTGATTTTGATAATTTCTAGCTTAATTGTGCTTAAATTGTTTGTATATTATGCTTGTATAACCTAGATTGATGCTATTTAACATGATTAGAAGCCTTAAACTTCAAATTTTGAGTAATCTAGGGTTTGTGTTCTTGAACAAAATTAGGGCTTTTTGATATAAACGGGTTATGGCCGAATTTTGTTGTTAGTTTATACTAAATTGAGTAGTGTAACATGTTTAGGTTGCTAAATGATCAAAACTTTGATCCTAAACATGATTTTCAAGTATTAAAGTAGACTTTTTGAATCAAAAATGCATGAACTCAATTTAATTGATATGAATGCCATTTAAAACTTGTTTAATTGCTAGTAATGATTAGTTTGACATGTTATTTGAGATAAAAGTTAAAGAACATTGTATACATTTTCATATATGTTTATTTGTAAAAGTGTAGAATTGTTAATATTGTGAAAATGCATATAAAGTTTAATATGGATTAAACATGTCAGTATGATTGTTTTGATTTATGATGTTGCTAACACTAATGCATATTTAGATGCACAAAAATTGTGTTTGATGTGTTTTGCAGACTGAAAGGGGTGAATCTTCATCCGCATCTCAAGCTCACAATGCTCCTCCTGAGAATGCAAAAGAACAGGAGATTAATGACCAATATAGACAAAATCTACCGCATCAATTCATTTCATATTCAAATATAGAATTGGCAGATTTACATCCTAATTTAAGGTTTGACCGACATTGGATAGATTATCCAAAATACCAGAGGAACTTGCACACTCTTCAGTCTAATGTTGTTGAAGTACCCAGAGTCATAGATTGGGAACCATTAGAAACAGTGGGATTGGCCGGTCCAATCAGAGAATTACTTACACAAAGGTATGGTAATTCTACTTTTAATGATTAGGAACGTTTGTTTAATATACGTAGGCATGTATATAGAGAATGGTGTGTGGAATTATTATGTAGTGTTGAAATAAATGATCGAGTAGCTACCTTAACCGATCGTAGTTTTATTAGATTTTTATTAGGAGGTGTGATGCGCCATATGTCTCTACTAGACATGGCTCAGGCTTTGTGTATATATACGCCTGAGGAACTAGCATCTACTGATTGTCAAAGGTTGATAGTTAATGGTAGGAGGGTTGATGAAAATTTTGATATGAATGGAATATGGAGTAGAATGACTAGGCATAACCGATTTCGTGGGGGGAATAACTCTTATACTGATATTGATTGAGCTGAGCTAAGAGTAATCCATAGGTTCTTAGCAAACTCGATTACACAGCGAGGTAAGAACAAAAAGAAAGTAAATGAGAATGATTTATTTTATCTCATGTGTATTCGAGACCCACAGAGCGCTGTGAGTATACCTTATTGTGTGGGTTATTATTTATCAGCTATAGTTAAGAGTATACGGCCTAATGGTATAATAGGAGGTGGTATCTTTGTTACTTTAATTGCTGAATATCTCGGTGTCGATAGAAGTCGGGGGGGATTAATAATTGTAGCACCAGAACCCCGTGATACAATTGGTTTGAAAGTATATCACGGTGCTAAGGTTTTAAAGAAACGACATAACGCTGCAGCACCATATGATGGCCCACATCTACAGGTCGAAAGAGATCAGCAGCAAGGTAATGCGGGAGGGGGGGAATCAGATGACAGAAATGCAAATTTTTATGGCTACACATGAGTATGAAATGGCTAGACAACGAGCATTTCAAGATTGGCAGTATCATCAAAACCAAATCATAAGTCATTGTGCACACATAAATATAAACTATATTCCTACTCCAATGCCCGTATTTCCTCCCTGGACTATACAGACCCGACCACCGTACCCTACATATGACCCAGCTCAAGCATTATACAGCACATACGGCTATGATTGGGATCCCTACTGGCACCATCCTCATCAACCCTAATTTTCTTTTATTCATATTTTTATTTATTTGGTAACTTGTAATTTTATACTTTTAATATTTTTTTTGATACTATAATAGTTTTTATAAATTTCTAATTTTTATTATTAGATTTTTAATAATTTTTGAATGTGGGGTGATATACCTAACTTCAAAAATATGTATATATATATGTTTGTAGTTTATCTCATGTACAAAACAGGGTAAAACAGCGCATTTTCAAAGACTGGCATTAAGTTCAGCAAAAGCAACTAATTTTGACGACAAGATGCAAAATATATGTGAAATAACAACTGCAGGAATGAACAAAATGATGTGCACCATTTATCATTCAACAAACTGATGTGTGAGAGGTGGTGTATAAAATAGTAGTATTTTTTACAAGGAAATACTATTAAATACGATACAATTTTACAGAAGATATTTATTTATTTATAGAATGGATATACCTAAACCTTGCTACAACACTTATAGGCAGTGTACCTAATCGTACATTAGTGTAGTTTTTAGTAAGTCCGGTTCGTTCCACAGGGATCTTTTAAACAAACTTAACGCTATATTTTTAACTTATATTTGTAAAAATACAAAAATATATATAAGTAGTATTATTATTATAAATGGGGGTTTTTACCGTTTAATGACCGGTTTGTCGATTTTAAAACTTTAGTCGCAGTTAAAACCTAATGTAAAATATTAAATATATAAAAGACTTAACTTAAAGCGTAAAGTAAATAACGATAATGAAATTGCGATAAATAAAAGTGCGATAAAATAAAATTGCTATAATTAAAGAGTACGATAATTAAAAATGCAATTAAATAAAATGACAATAAATAAAAGTGCGATAATTAAAAGTGCAATTAAATATGAAATATATAAATTATGCTTATTTAAACCTTCCGTAATCATGATGTTTGACGTGTTGATTTTAGTTTATTCCCATGGGTTAAATGTCCTTTGTCCTGGATTATTCGATATATCCATACGGATTTGTCCATAATAGTCCATCAGTCATAATCATAAAATGTGAAAGTCTTCGTCAAATTATTCTTATTCTCGAAGTCAAATATTCTAACTAATTGGGGATTCGAATTGTAACAAGGTCTTAATACTTTGTTTAATGAATACACCAGGTTATCGACTGCGTGTAAACCAAGGTTTTACTACTTTGTTAACAATTACACCAATTACCCTTGAATGTAATCCACCCCTGTTTCAACAAGTCTATTAACTATTAATCCAGTTCCGTGTCCGATAAAATGAACAATTATTGGTATTTATAGATATCCCGCCCACTGTGCCCAGTCAAGCGTATGTGGTTATACATAAATATGTCAAATTATAAGTCTATATATTAAATCAACGAGGTATCATTTAGTTAATATAAAACCCATTAATAGTCCATAGTCTAATTTCCACAAGTGTCGTTCTTTTATCCAAACCCCAATTATGGTCCAAAGCCCAATTACCCAATTCTAATATTTAGCCCAACATCACGATTACTTCGGTATTAAATAAGCATAATAATAACTTAGCTACGAGACATTAATTTAAAAATAACATTAACCATAACTTACAGTGATTAAAAATAGCGTAGCGTTACACGGACAGAATTTCGACTTACACCCTTACAACATTCGCTAACATACCCTTATTATTAGAATTTAAAATTAAAATTAAAATTAAAATATAATATATATATATATATATATGTATATATATATATATATATATATATATATATATATATATATATATATATATATATTCGTGAGATGGATAGAGGAAAGATATATGGATGTATGATCACCAAACTGTGAAAGTTATAGGCATGTGGCCAGCCACCTACTTCCATGCGATCGCATGGATTTAACACTTCCAGGCCATGTGATCGCATGGCCTGCTTTTCCAGCTCACAGGTCTTTGTTTGTTTATTTGCCGACGATTTAATAAATAAATATAATATATAAATAATTTTAAGAATTATTTAAATATTATATTATATTTATGTGCATAGTTGACTCATAATTTTTAGTCTGTTGCGTCGAGCGTTGAGAGTTGACTTTGGTCCCGGTTCCGAATTTTCGAACGTCCTTGCGTACAATTTAATATCTTGTATTTTGCGTTTCGCGTCTTGTACTCTTGTAATTTAGAGACGTTTCTCATCAATAATTGGAACCACTTTGATTATACTTTGTACTTTTGAGCTTTTTGGTCATTTGCGTCTTCAATTTGTCAAATCTGTCTTTTGTCTTCACCTTTTATTATTTAAACGAATATCACTTGTAAATACAACAATTGCAACTAAAAGCTTGTCTTTCTTGAGGGATAATGTTATGAAATATATGTTCGTTTTTAGCATTATCAAATATTCCCACACTTGAGCGTTGCTTGTCCTCAAGAAATATAGTCTTGAAATAAAAATACTAGAATCACTTCTTTATTCTTCACACTTTGTACATCAGTGATTTTTAACGGCGGTATAAACAATGATAGTAACGTTGGAGTTTACAGTCCCACATGACTATAAAAATTTAGATCCTTTAGGAAATTGGATCTTTAAGAAAACATTTGATCTTTTTTAAAAAATTAAATGTAGCTTTTACCCTAGATAAGTTTTCCGGAATAACCCTTCACCGGTGTTTGCAAATTATTTTTGTGGGTTTGGTGGGTTTCAAATTTGAAAATTTTAGCTCAAAACTTATGGATTTGTGTCACCTACTTGCTAACCTTGTATTGGGAAAGCAACACGTCCAGTATACTTGCTCCGTATATTACCTTTCGATAAAATACCGTCCGGTTGTAAAGGAAAGCGTTGAACAAGCAACTGTTAAGGCAATGTCCCCTGACATGCTTTTAATTATGATCTATAACGTGTCGGATGCAATTACTATCCTTTGTAGGAACAATAGTAAAGCTCACCCTATAGTTTTTCGGTCTGGAACAAGGTCCTGTCTTCGACCATGCTATGCAACCACTGTTCTTACGGTTGACACCCGATTTGGTTCAGGTGATCTAATGAATTCCAGGTAAATTCTTAGGATTTTACGTTCAATGGTAATGAACGCATTGAAAATAGGTTTTCAGAAAACAAATCGGTTTTAATTTGATCAAAATATTTTCTCGTTCAAGCTCGAGTTTAGATATCATCGAATTCCATGAGTTTGTAATTCTCAATCTTTAAGGTCAATCTCAAGGATTGAGTAATATCAGGCTTAAAGGCTGATTTTTGATCTTTAAGGAGATTATCCTTTTCTGGGGATCTGATTCATTAGTCTTATCCAGCTAATTTGCACGGCGTCCTCCCCATTTTACAAGACAGATCCTCTCATGGTTAGGATAAGTCTAACCACTTGGTGACCCTGTTTGATGCTGAGGTCCGTGGATTTCCTGCTGATTTTAGTGATGACTTTTCTAGATTTTTCTTCAACCTACAGCTGGTCTGGACGACAACTTCCTGACCTAAATCAAGAAGCGCGTGTCTTTTTTAGAAGACTTTACTTCCTTTTAATGATGGAATTGATTCATCGTGTAGATCCATCTTTCTTTCAAATATATTACAATTTTTCGGGTAAAATGGTTAATTTTGTCCAAAACAAAAGTATCTTTGTACAAAATATGTGATATATGTTTTAAAGAACTTGGTAAATTTTCTCCACACTCGGCTTTTATTTTCCTTTATTTGCCTTTTTATTGTCCTCTATTCCATTTTAAATGATTTCTAATATTTTGGGTTGTTTCTCAATTTATGTCCTTTCTGAGGTAACAATAATTTCGGTGTTGACACCTAGTTTTATCGTTCATAAATATGTATAAACATGATTTTGAGTTCATTTAATTGAAAATTTTGAAAATTTTTACTAGAATTGGGTAGTTAGTATATAAGACTAGGGCTGTTCTTTATTATCAGAGAACACTAGATTCTAATACAACTACTGCGTTACTAGTAATTCTAATGGTAACCAAGTGTTTAAATTTAAAATTTTTAAAAATCCGAAAGAAGTTAACCCCTTCACACACTTAAGATCGTGCAATGCCCTCATTTGTAAGAAATCAGTAACAATTTAAATTATTGAGGGTGAGTAGCGTAGAAAAATGATTAAATTTTACCAAAGTTTCCAAACATATTGGCGTTTTTTTTTGGCATACTTTAGATCAATAAGATTAAAAATAATGATAATAAAATTTCTCGTCCCTCCCTTGGGTAAAGCAATTTCGGTTCAATGACCTAGTCTTCAACTTACGACGAATTTTTAGAAATCATATTTTTAACTTAATGAAATAAAGTAAATTTTTGTTTTTAAATTCACACCAAACTTAAATTTAAAATGCATAAAATTAAAAATTCATTTTATTAAAAATTAAAAACTCACACCAAACTTATATTATATTTTTATTTTTATACATACAAACTTATATTAAAAATATTAATTTTTTTAAATATTTACAAACTTAAATATATTGATTTTAAAAAATTTACAATAATAATTTTAATATTAATTTTAAAAACAAAGTAAAAATAAAATTAAAAATCTTTTTGGTCTTTTATCCCACTTTAATCAATCAAATATTATTAAAAATATACGCCCATCTTTTCGGTAAAGTAATTTTGGCTATATTACCTAGTTTTACTCCTGACGAATTTTTGAAATATTTTGGGTTGATTGATTAAAGATATTTATACCTTAAGAATAAACGGTAAATTTCGCAGTGATGTAATAAATTTTTGTATGATATCAATAATTTCGGTCGCAAAACCTAATTTTATTGAATATCAATTTAATACTTTATAGCGAACAATTTAGCATTTAATATCAAAAGGTTAAAAGCAATAAAATAAAAATAAAAACTGTACATACTTACCTGTGAGATAGAAGTCTCAGTGACCTGCTTTAGCCCACTCATAAGATAGTCGGACTAATTGGTTTTCCATAGCTACATAGGCGTAACCTCGAGCTTTCAACGATTTTTTTCGAAACATATGAACGGTCCATCTCTGCATAAAGTAACGAATTCGGTATTTGAATATGTTTGATTATTTGAACATTTACCTTCGTGTGACCATTTTCCGCATTTGTGACATCTTTCAAGGTGTCGTGCTCTTCTTTTCGCTGCGGATTTTGATTTTCCTTTACCAAAATGTAACTTATTATTTTCGTTCCTGGATTCTTTTCTTACTCCGTCCAATTTGCCTCTGATTAATGATACCAATTCACTTGAAAGGGTGTCATTATTTCGTTTAGTGATTAAAGCGTGTAGCATTAGACCATGGTTTAGTTCACAGGAAGTCTTCATCTCGTAAAACCTAAAAAAATAAAAATTTAGAATAAGGGGAGAAGACTAGTTCTTTAGGGTCTGCTAGGGAAAGACCATTCTGATTCCATTCTCGAGAACTACATGAAAATAGAAAATCTAACTCTAACATAAATACATATTATCCTTAAAAGATTCGAACCTCCCCACACTTAGTTAGATGTGGTGCTGAAATTGTGATTAACTTTGTTTTCAATTGGACTATCAACAACTTGTATATCTTTGACTTTTGCTTCAATCCATTTGTTGATTTCCTCCGTAACTTTCACAAATTCAACTAACATTGCCTTTTCTTTTGGCGATAAATTAGATAGTAATCGGTTACCTAACTTAAAGTTTCCCTTAATCTTAGCATCGTGAATCCGTTTATAAAGTTTCTTCATTGAACTGTTAAAAACAGGTTCATCTAATTTCGTATCATCAACGGGGGTTCTTTGTGATCGGATCATCATTAAGTGTTTCTTCATCTTCCCCACACTTATGTATTTTTATTGGTCTAACAGTTTTGATTGGTGGAGATCTAAACTTTCAGTTCACAAAGGTGATCGATTTATCACCATCCCTAAGTGTCATTCTACCTTCTCTTACTTCAATGAACGCCTCGGTGGTTGCTAAAAATGGGCGACCTAAAATTAGAGGAATATCAAGGTTTTCCTCCATATTAATCACTATGAAGTTTGCAACAAAGGTCAAACTTCCCACGTTAACAAGTAAATTAGTTGCTATTCCAATCAGGTGTTTAATGGTTAGGTCAAATGATTGAACACCTATTTTGGTTGGTTTTAATTTACCCATACCTAATCTTTTGTACAAGGAAAGAGGCATAATATTTGCACTTACTCCTAAATCTGCGAGTCCATTATATACAGCACCATCATTAAGCAAGCAAGAAATGATAAATTCACCCGGGTCTCCTGCTTTTGTAAGTCGAGTTGGTTTGTAAACCTTTTTCGGGTGTTCTTTTCTTGGTTCTTTCACTTCTATTTGAACTTCTTGTTCACATTTTTCTTCGTTTCTTGGAATGGGAGGTTTGTATAAGAATTCTTCTTCATCACTCCAATTTGAATCCTCCCTATTTTCCAATTTTGATTTTTCATATGTTGTTGATAACATATTTATGTTTTCATTTTGAAGGTTTTCTTGGGTGGTGAAATTATGATTGACTTCATTGTCAACTTCCATCAGACCATGTATGTAATGTTTAACTCTGTGACCATTAACTTTAAATTCAATCCCATTTGAATTTATTAACTCTATTGTTCCGTATGGGAAAACTCTTTTGACTATGAATGGTACAGACCATCTTGATTTTAATTTTCCAGGAAATAGCTTGAATCTTGAATTGAAAAGAAGAACTCTGTCTCCTTCCTTAAATTCTTTTGATCTTCTGATTCTTTTATCATGCCATTTCTTCGTTCTTTCTTTATAGATTAACGAATTTTCGTATGCTTCATGTCTCAATTCTTCTAATTCATTTAGTTGACTTAATCGTAAACGTCCAGCTTTATGTAAATCAAGATTACATGTCTTCAAAGCCCAAAATGCTTTGTGTTCAATTTCTACTGGAAGATGACATGCTTTTCCATAAACGAGTCTAAAAGGTGTGGTTCCAATTGGAGTTTTGTAGGCTGTTCTAAAAGCCCAGAGTGCATCCTCCAATTTCATGGACCATTCCTTCGGATTTGATCCTACGGTTTTCTCTAGAATACGTTTTAATGCTCGGTTGGTATTTTCAACTTGTCCACTTGTTTGTGGATGATATGCAGTGGAGATTTTATGAGTTACTCCATATCTTTTAAGAACTTTCTCAAGTTGATTATTACAAAAATGAGTACCCCGATCACTTATTAAAGCTTTCGGTGTTCTAAACCTTGCAAAAAGACGTTTTAAAAAGTTGACTACAACTCGTGCATTGTTAGTTGGGAGAGCTTGTGCTTCCGCCCATTTAGATACATAATCAATAGCAACGAGAATGTAGAGATTATTATGAGATTTTGGAAATGGACCCATAAAGTCAATACCCCAAATGTCAAATACTTCACATACTTGAATGACATTTTGTGGCATTTCATCACGTTGACTTATTTTTCCGGCCCTTTGACAAGCATCACAGGATTTGCAAAGAAGGTGTGCATCTTTGAAAATTATAGGCCAATAGAATCCAGCATCGTAAACTTTTCTTGCTGTGAGCTGAGGCCCATAATGCCCTCCTGTTGGTCCTGTGTGACAATGGTTTAAGATTTTACTAGCTTCATCTCTAAATACACATCGGCATATTATTCCATCAGGATAACTTTTAAACAAATGTGGATCTTCCCAGAAATAGTGTTTTATATCACTAAAGAATTTCTTTCGTTTTTGGTACGACAACCCTTTTTCAAGGAATCCACATACTAAATAGTTTGCATAGTCTGCAAATCATGGAATTTCATTATAATCTATATTCAACAGATATTCATCAGGAAAGTTGTCTTGTATGGCCGATTCATTCAGAACTTCTAATTCAGGATTTTCAAGACGAGAAAGATGATCAGCGGCGAGATTTTCTGCTCCCTTTTTATCTCGGATTTCAATATCGAACTCTTGTAAGAGTAAGATCTAACGGATTAATCTTGGTTTGGCATCTTGTTTCGAAAATAGGTATCTAAGAGGAGAATGGTCGGTATAGACCACCGTTTTAGCTAGAACGAGATATGAACGAAATTTGTCAAAAGCAAAGACAATAGCAAGGAGTTCTTTTTCAGTAGTTGTATAATTCGTTTGTGCTCCTTGTAACGTCTTACTAGCATAATATATAGGTTGAAATCTTTTTTCAATTCTTTGTCCTAAAACGGCTCCCATTGCAAAATCACTTGCATCGCACATTAGTTCAAACGGTAGATTCCAATTTGGAGTTATCATAATCGACGCATTAGTGAGTTTTTCTTTAAGAATATTAAAAGATTTGATGCATTCATCTGAAAAGATAAATGGGGCATCTTTTTCTAAGAGTTTATTTATAGGAGTGGCAATTTTAGAAAAATCTTTTATGAAACGTCGGTAAAAACCGGCATGCCCTAGAAAACTCCTAACTCCTCTAACATTGGTGGGATGTGGAAGTTTAGCAATTACATCTACTTTAGCTCTGTCCACTTCAATTCCTTCCTTTGAAATTTTATGTCCAAGAACGATGCCTTCTTTAACCATGAAATGGCATTTCTCCCAATTAAGTACTAGATTTGATTGTTCGCATCTAATAAGCATTCGTTCAAGATTAACTAGTTTCAAAAGTATCACCGAAGACTGAAAAGTCATCCATGAAAACTTCCATGCATTCTTCTATCATGTCGTGAAAAATCGCCATCATGCACCTTTGAAAGGTTGCAGGGGCGTTGCAAAGTCCAAATGGCATGCGTTTGTAAGCAAAAGTACCATAAGGGCACGTGAATGTGATTTTCTCTTGGTCCTTGGGTGCTATTGGAATTTGAAAATATCCGAAAAAACCATCAAGAAAACAATAGTAACTATTTCCGGCTAATCTTTTCAACATTTGATCAATGAAAGGTAAGGGAAAGTGATCTTTTTCGGTGGCGTCATTTAATTTTCTATAATCAATACAAACACGCCATCCTGTTACAGTCCTAGTAGGAATAAGCTCATTTTTCTCATTTGTAATGACAGTCATGCCACCCTTCTTAGGTACGCATTGAACTGGGCTTACCCATGGACTATCAGAGATTGAATAAATTAAACTTGCATCAAGTAGTTTAATAATTTCTTTCTTAACAACATCTTGCATATTAGAATTTAGTATTCTTTGGCGTTGCACATACGTTTTATGACCTTCTTCCATAAGGATTTTATGTGTGCAATACGCAGGACTTATTCCTTTAATATCATGAATTTTCCATGCAATGGCTGGTTTATGAGCTTTTAGCACAGAAATGAGTTGTGATTTTTCATTTTCAGTAAGAGAAGACGATATTATTACATGTAATTCAGATTCACCGTGTAAATAAGCATATTCCAAATGGTTTGGAAGTGGCTTTAACTCTAATGTCGGTGGTTCTTCTATCGATGATTTATATCGATATCTGTCTTCCTCTTTTAGCATTTGAATTTCTTCTGTTGTTGGTTCATATCCATTAGCCATAAGTGTAGCTAACATTTCAGTTTCATTAATTGGTTCAGTTCCTTCTCCTAAAGAACATTCTCCTGTTCCTTGTAATTCTGGAAATTCTTCTAACAATTCTGCATGTGAATCTATAGTTTGAATATAATAACATGTATCATCTGCAGATTGCGGTTGTTGCATTGCTCTATCAACTGAAAAGGTAACACTCTCGTCCTCTATACTTAGGGTCAATTTTTTACCGAACACGTCTATCATTTCTTTAGCCGTGTTTAAGAATGGTCTTCCTAATATGAGAGGAACTTGAGAATCTTCTTCCATGTCCAGAATAACAAAATCTACTGGAAATACTAAAGTACCAACTTTAACTAGCATGTTCTCCATTATCCCTCTAGGATATTTTACTGATCGATCGGCTAGTTGTATACTTATTCGTATTGGTTTCAATTCTCCAAGGTCTAGTTTAGTGTATAGTGAATACGGCATTAGATTTATACTAGCACCTAAGTCTGCCAATGCTTCTATTGAACTAAGACTACCCAGAAAACATGGAATTGTGAAACTTCCTGGATCAGATAGTTTTTCTGGTATCTTATTCAACAGTACTGCAGAATAATTAGCATTCATAGTAACAGCCGAGAGTTCTTCCATTTTATTTCTATTTGTGATTAGATCTTTCAGAAATTTAGCATATCTAGGCATTCCTGAAATTACATCAATGAAAGGAAGATTTACATTTATTTGTTTAAACATATCCAAGAATTTGGATTGCTTGGCTTCAAGTCTTTCTTTTCTCATTTTACTAGGGTAAGGAAGTGGTGGTTGGTATGGTTTAACATAAGGTTTAGCCTTAACTATTTTATCTTCATTAACCTTTTCAACTACCGGTTCTTTTTCCTTATCTTGTTCAGATTGTGGTTCTTGTGGAGTATGAATAGCTTCATCAGAAATTATAGGTATTTCAGGTGGTTTAAGTGTAATACCACTTCTTGTGGTAATGGCTTTAGCTGTTTCATTCCGGCTGTTAGCATTTATATCACTAGGTAGACTTTCCGGTTTTCTTTCACCTATTAACCTTGCTAGGTTACTTACTTCTTGTTCCAGATTTTGAATAGAAGCTTGTTGATTTCTAAATGCTTGAACATTTTGTTCATTGGTTTGTTTCTGAGATGTAAAAAATTGAGTTTGAGATTCAACTAGCTTCGACATCATATCTTCTAAATTTGGCTTTTTATCATCGGTTTGTGGTGGTTTATTTTGAAAAATAGGTCTTTGTTGATTGTAAGTATTATTGGACACTTGTTGATTACTAGGACCTTGTTGGTTGTTGTATGGAACATTTCGGTTGTAATTCTGGTTTTGTTTGTAGATTGGCCTTGGCGGTTGATAATTATTCTGATAATTATTTCCAGGCCTTTGGTTTATGTATGAAACATTCTCTCTTTGTTCCATTGTTAGTTCAATACTGAGACAATCTTTTGTCAAATGTGGTCTTCCACACTGCTCACAACTAATTCGTATTGAGTGGATATCTTTAGTCATCTTTTCCATTCGTCTCTTAACAGCATCTATCTTTGCAGAAATGGAATCTAAGTCATGGCTAGAATCGGCTCTAGCTGCTTTAGATGATCTAACGATATCTTTTTCTTGGTGCCACTCATGTGAGTGGGAAGCAGTGTTATCAATAATTTTATAAGCGTCAGTTGCAGTTTTCTTCATAATGGAACCACCAGCTGCTATATCGATGTCTTTCCTTGTAGTGATGTCGCATCCTTGGTAAAATATTTGTACTATTTGACAAGTGTCTAAACCATGTTGCGGACATCCTCTTAATAACTTTCCAAATCTTGTCCACGTCTCATAAAGAGTTTCATTTGGCTTTTGTGTGAACATAACTATTACTCCTTGAAGTCTCATGGCTTTAGATGCCAGAAAGAATTGTTTAAGAAATTTTTCAACTAAAACGTCCCATGTATCAATCGCCCCTTCAGGTAACGATTCTAACCAATCTTTGGCTTTTCCCTTTAAAGTCCAGGGAAATAACATGAGATATATCTGTTCATCCTCCACTTCTCTTATTTTAAATAAAGTACAGATCCTATTAAATGTACGAAGATGTTCGTTTGGATCTTCCTTCGGCGCACCACTAAATTGGCATTGATTTGTTACCATGTGTAGGATTTATCCTTTGATTTCATAATCTGGCGCATTAATGTCTGGTTGAGTAATTGCGTGACCTTGGCCAGTGCGTTTAGCTCGCATTCGGTCTTCCATACTTAGAGGTTCCAGATTTTCCATGATTGAATTTGTGGAATCTGAATCACTAGAGGATTCTGATTTAATGGTTGGTTCCTCTACAATCTCTGTTTGAATGATTGGTGGTTCTGGAGGAAAGATTAATGGTTCAGGATCTATGAATCGTCCCTGAATATTCTCCGGATTCTCAGTTGTGAGGTCGGGTCCAAAAAATGGATTATCGGAAATTTGAATTGGATTACTTGGTCGACTGGATGACGATTCTAAAGAAAAATCAACGGCGACAATATTTGCTAGATGTCTTGATCGAGTTACAGGTGGTGAACGTACAAAAGGTAGTGAATGTTTTGCTCGGTGCATTCATTGAATATCCTATTAATTTTTAAAAAGAAAGAAAAATTATATAAGTTATCCAATTAATAGACTTTTCTGCTTTTGCCCACGTTTCGAATAGCCAATAGATGCAGCAGGGAGCCAGCATCCTTTAAATTGAAATCTCACAACTCAGCCACTAACAAATCCAACTATTACTACGAAGCAGAAAATTTTGGTTGTCTATCAATTTAACCACTTAAAATAATTTTTCGTTAAATTTTTAAAGAAATTTTAGAGAAGAAATAGAAAATTCTATGTCCTAAAAACTAGAACGTCGAGAAATAAGAAAGAAAAAGAGCGCGTCGAAAAATGTCTAAAAATAAAAGGTCGAAAAATAAAAAGAAAGTAGCGCGTCGAAACTTAAAAAGGAATTAAAAACTAAGAATTAAAAGTTGCGTCTAAAAATATTAAAGCTTAAAAGAAATACTATATCCCAAATGGAAATAACTTAAAAAGGTACTAAAATATAAAAACGGCGTCGTAAAATTCTAAAGCACCTAAATCTTAGTCTAAAGAAAAAACACTTAAGGGATTTTACGGCAAAGCCTAAAAATCTAGAAATAAAAATAACTATGGCAAAAACTATATCTTTAAACTAATTACGAGCGACAAATACAAAAATTACGCTAAAACAAATAAAAAGATACAAAATATAAAAAATAAAACTTAAAGTTGTAAAAAGTACAATTTTTATAAAAATATTATTTTTATATTATTTATTTTATAAAACTATTAATTTTATAATTTATTAAAACTAATTAATACTTAAAATAAAAATTAATTAAAAACTAAACTAATTAATTAAATAATCTAAACCTAATTAGGGTTATAATAATAATAATAATAATAATAATTATAAATTAATTAAAACCCTAAACTGGTCGGCTGAGGTTTCAGACCAGTCAAATCACCTCATGCGATCGCATGAGGTGTTAGTTGATTTTTCATGCGGTCGCATGAGCTGCGGATCCGGGCCAAATGCTGGGCTGCTACAGTGTAGTGGCCCGAATGTTTTTTTATTTTTTATTTTTTTGTTTTATATTAATACAAAATATTTAAATAGAATTTATATTTTTACAAACTAAAAATAAAAATAAAGAAACTTTATAAAACTTATATATTTAACAAACTCTTAAAAATACTTAAATTTTGTTTTTCTTTATATATATTTTTTTTTAATATTTAAAACGTATTTTTACAAAAGCGTATTTTTATAAAAGTAAACTAAAAATTAATAAAAATCTTTTTTTTATATATATAGCGTTTCGCTCCGGCATTTAGCTTTCGTTCCCCGGCAGCGGCTCCAAAAATACTTGATGTGTGCGAGGTGGTGTATAAAATAGTAGTATTTTTTACAAGGAAATACTATTAAATACGATACAATTTTACACAAGATATTTATTTATTTATAGAATGGATATACCTAAACCTTGCTACAACACTTATAGGCAGTGTACCTAATTGTACATTAGTGTAGTTTTTAGTAAGTTCGGTTCGTTCCACAGGGATCTTTTAAACAAGCTTAACGCTATATTTTTAACTTATAATTGTAAAAATACAAAAATATATATATGTAGTATTATTATTATAAAAGGGGTTTTTTACCGTTTAATGACCGGTTTGTCGATTTTAAAACTTTAGTCGCAGTTAAAACCTAATGTATAATATTAAATATATAAAAGACTTAACTTAAATCGTAAAGTAAAATAAGGATAATGAAATTGCGATAAATAAAAGTGCGATAAAATAAAATTGCGATAATTAAAGAGTACGATAATTAAAAATGCAATTAAATATGAAATATATAAATTATGCTTATTTAAACCTTCCGTAATCATGATGTTTGACGTGTTGATTTTAGTTTATTCCCATGGGTTAATTGTCCTTTGTCCTGGATTATTCGATATGTCCATACGGATTTGTCCATAATAGTCCATCAGTCATAATCATAAAATGTGAAAGTCTTCATCAAATTATTCTTATTCCCGAAGTCAAATATTCCAACTAATTGGGGTTTCGAATTGTAACAAAGTCTTAATACTTTGTTTAATGAATACACCAGGTTATCGACTGCGTGTAAACCAAGGTTTTACTACTCTGTTAACAATTACACCAATTACCCTTGAATGTAATCCACCCCTGTTTTAACAAGTCTATTAACTATTAATCCAGTTCCGTGTCCGGTAAAATGAACAATTATTGGTATTTATAGATATTCCGCCCACCGTGCCCAGTCAAGCGTATGTGGTTATACATAAATACGTCAAATTATAAGTCTATATATTAAATCAACGAGGTATCATTTAGTTAATATAAAACCCATTAATAGTCCATAGTCTAATTTCCACAAGTGTCGTTCTTTTATCCAAACCCCAATTATGGTCCAAAGCCCAATTAACCAATTTTAATATTTAGCCTAACATCACGATTACTTCGGCATTAAATAAGCATAATAATAACTTAGCTACAAGACATTAATTTAAAAATAACATTAACCATAACTTACAGTGATTAAAAATAGCGTAGCGTTACACGGACAGAATTTCAACTTACACCCTTACAACATTTGTTAACATACCCTTATTATTAGAATTTAAAATTAAAATTAAAATATAATATATATATATATATATATATATATATATATATATATATATATATATATATATATATATATATATATTCGTGAGATAGATAGAGGAAAGATATATGGATGTATGATCACCAAACTGTGAAATTTATAGGCATGTGGCCAGCCACCTACTGCCATGCGATCGCATGGATTTAACACTTCCAGGCCATGCGATCGCATGGCCTGCTTTTCCAGCTCACTGGTCTTTTTTTGTTTATTTGCCGACGGTTTAATAAATAAATATAATATATAAATAATTTTAAGAATTATTTAAATATTATATTATATTTATGTGCATAGTTGACTCATAATTTTTAGTCTGTTGCGTCGAGCGTTGAGAGTTGACTTTGGTCCCGGTTTCGGATTTTCGAATGTCCTTGCGTACAATTTAATATCTTGTATTTTGCTTTTCACGTCTTGTACTCTTGTAATTTAGAGACGTTTCTCATCAATAATTGGAACCACTTTGATTGTACTTTGTACTTTTGAGCTTTTTGGTCATTTGCGTCTTCAATTTGTCGAATCTATCTTTTGTCTTCACCTTTTATTATTTAAACGAATATCACTTGTAAATAGAACAATTGCAACTAAAAGCTTGTCTTTCTTGAGGGATAATGCTATGAAATATATGTTCGTTTTTAGCATTATCACAAACAAACGCCAATATGTTTGGAAACTTTGGTAAAATTTAATCATTTTTCTACGCTAATCAACCTCAATAATTTAAATTGTTACTGATTTCTTGCAAATGAGGGCATTGCAAGATCATAAGTGTGAGAAGGGGTTAAATTTTTTCGGATTTTTAAAATTTTTGACTTATACACTTGGTTACCATTAAAAATACTAGTAACGCAGTAGTTGTATTAGAATATAGTGCTCTCTGATAATAAAGAACAGCCCTAGTCTTATATACTGACTACCCAATTCTAGTAAAATTTTTCAAAATTTTCAATTAAATGAATTCAAAATTATGTTTATACATATTTATGAACGATAAAACTAGATGTTAACACCGAAATTATTGTTACCTTGGAAAGGACATAAGTTGAGAAACAACCTAAAATGTTAGAATTCATTTAAAATGGAATAGAGGACAATAAAAAGGCAAAGAAAGGAAAATAAAAGCCAAGTATGGGAAAAATTTACCAAGTTATTTGGAACATATATCACATATTTTTGTACAAATAATTGAAGATACTTTTGTTTTGGACAATTTTATCAGTTTTACCCAATTTATTATAATATATTTGAAAGAAATGTGCCACTTGATTTAAAAGGATGTAAAGTCTTCCGAGAGAAAAAAGACACGCGCTTCTTGATTTAGGTCAGGAAGTTGACGTCCAGACCAGTTGTAGAGTCTACAAAAAACTTGAAAAGTTTTCTCGAAAATCAGCTGGAAATCCACAGACCTCAGCATCAAACAGGGTCGCCAAGTGGTCAGACTTATCCTAACCATGAGAGGATCTGTCTCGTACAATGGGGGCACCGTGCAAATTAGCTTATAAGACTAATGAATCAGATCCACAGAAAGGATAATCTCCTTAAAGATCAAAAATCAGCTTGTAAGACTGATATTACTCAATCCTTGAGATTGACCTTAAAAATTGAGAATTACAAACTCATGGAATTCGATGATATCTAAACTCGAGCTTGAACGAGAAAATATTTTGATCAAATTAAAAACCGATTTGTTTTCTGAAAACCCATTTTCAAGGCGTTCATTACCATTGAACGTAAAATCCTAGAAATTCACCTAGAATTCATTAGGTCACCTGAACCAAATCGGGTGTCAACCGTAAGAACGGTGGTTGCATAGCATGGTCAAAGACAGGACCTTGTGCCAGACCGAAAAACTATAGGGTGATCTTTACTATTGCTCCTACAAAGGATAGTAATTGCATCTGACACGTTATAGACCATAATCAAAAGCATGTCACGGGACATTGCCTTAACAGTTGCTTGTTCAACGCTTTCCTTTACAACTGGACGGTAGTTTATCGAAAGGTAATATACGAAGCAAGTATAGTGGACGTGTTGCTTTCCCAATACAAGGTTCGCAAGTGGGTAACACAAAACCGCAAGTTTTGAGCTAAAATTTTCAAATCTGAAACCTACCAAACCCACAAAAACAATTTGCAAACACCGGTGAAGGGTTATTCCGAAAAACTTATCTAGGGTAAAAGCTAGATTAAATTTTTAAAAGATCAAATGTTTTCATAAAGATCCAATTTCCTAAAGGATCTAAATTTTTATAGTCATGTGGGACTGTAAACCACAACGTTACTATCATTGTTCATACCGCCGTATAGAAATCACTGATGAACAAAGTGTGAAGAATAAAGAAGTGATTCAAGTATGTTTTTATTTCAAGACTATATTGCTTGAGGACAAGCAACGCTCAAGTGTGGAAATATTTGATAATGCTAAAAACGAACATATATTTCATAGCATTATCCTTCAAGAAAGACAAGCTTTGAGTTGCAATTGTTCTATTTACAAGTGATATTCGTTTAAATAATAAAAGGTGAAGATAAAAGACAGATTCGACAAATTGAAGACGCAAACGACCAAAAAGCTAAAAAGTACAAAGTACAATTAAAGTGGTTCAAATTATTGATGAGAAACGTCTAAAAATTACAAGAGTACAAGCCGTAAAACACAAAGTACAAGATATTAAATTGTACGAAAAGGCGTTCGAAAATTCGGAACCGAGACATGAACCAACTTTCAGCGCGCGACGCAACGGACCAAAAATTACAAGTCAACTATGTAGTGACCTGAGCTTTTCCATGTTTATATATATTAATTGAGATTGATATTTACATGATTAAATGTTTCCAACATGTTAAGCAATCAAACTTGTTAAGACTTGATTAATTGAAATAGGTTTCATATAGACAATTGACCACCCAAGTTGACCGGTGATTCACGAACGTTAAAACTTGTAAAAACTATATGATGACATATATATGGTTATATATATAGTTAACATGATACTATGATAAGTAAACATATCATTAAGTATATTAACAATGAACTACATATGTAAAAACAAGACTACTAACTTAATGATTTTGAAACGAGACATATATGTAACGATTATCGTTGTAACGACATTTAATGTATATATATCATATTAAGAGATATTCGTACATCATAATATCATGATAATATAATAATTTAAAATCTCTTTTGATATTATAAACATTGGGTTAACAACATTTAACAAGATCGTTAACCTAAAGGTTTCAAAACAACATTTACATGTAACGACTAACGATGACTTAACGACTCAGTTAAAATGTATATACATGTAGTGTTTTAATATGTATTCATACACTTTTGAAAGACTTCAAGACACTTATCAAAATACTTCTACTTAACAAAAATGCTTACAATTACATCCTCGTTCAGTTTCATCAACAATTCTACTCGTATGCACCCGTATTCGTACTCGTACAATACACAGCTTTTAGATGTATGTACTATTGGTATATACACTACAATGATCAGCTCTTAGCAGCCCATGTGAGTCACCTAACACATGTGGGAACCATCATTTGGCAACTAGCATGAAATATCTCATAAAATTACAAAAATATGAGTAGTCATTCATGACTTATTTACATGAAAATAAAATTACATATCCTTTATATCTAATCCATACACCAACGACCAAAAACACCTACAAACACTTTCATTCTTCAATTTTCTTCATCTAATTAATTTCTCTCAAGTTCTATCTTCAAGTTCTAAGTGTTCTTCATAAATTTCAAAAGTTCTAGTTTCATAAAATCAAGAATACTTTCAAGTTTGCTAGCTCACTTCCAATCTTGTAAGGTGATCATCCAACCTCAAGAAATCTTTGTTTCTTACAGTAGGTTATCATTCTAATACAAGGTAATAATCATATTCAAACTTTGGTTCAATTTCTATAACTATAACAATCTTATTTCAAGTGATGATCTTACTTGAACTTGTTTTCGTGTCATGATTCTGCTTCAAGAACTTCGAGCCATCCAAGGATCCATTGAAGCTAGATCCATTTTTCTCTTTTCCAGTAGGTTTATCTAAGGAACTTAAGGTAGTAATGATGTTCATAACATCATTCGATTCATACATATAAAGCTATCTTATTCGAAGGTTTAAACTTGTAATCACTAGAACATAGTTTAGTTAATTCTAAACTTGTTCGCAAACAAAAGTTAATCCTTCTAACTTGACTTTTAAAATCAAATAAACACATGTTCTATATCTGTGTGATATGCTAACTTAATGATTTAAAACCTGGAAATACGAAAAACACCGTAAAACCGGATTTACGCCGTCGTAGTAACACCGCGGGCTGTTTTGAGTTAGTTAATTAAAAACTATGATAAACTTTGATTTAAAAGTTGTTATTCTGAGAAAATGATTTTTATTATGAACATGAAACTATATCCAAAAATTATGGTTAAACTCAAAGTGGAAGTATGTTTTCTAAAATGGTCATCTAGACGTCGTTCTTTCGACTGAAATGACTACCTTTACAAAAACGACTTGTAACTTATTTTTCTGACTATAAACCTATACTTTTTCTGTTTAGATTCATAAAATAGAGTTCAATATGAAACCATAGCAATTTGATTCACTCAAAACGGATTTAAAATGAAGAAGTTATGGGTAAAACAAGATTGGATAATTTTTCTCATTTTAGCTACGTGAAAATTGGTAACAAATCTATTCCAACCATAACTTAATCAACTTGTATTGTATATTATGTAATCTTGAGATACCATAGACACGTATACAATGTTTCGACCTATCATGTCGACACATCTATATATATTTTGGAACAACCATAGACACTCTATATGTGAATGTTGGAGTTAGCTATACAGGGTTGAGGTTGATTCCAAAATATATATAGTTTGAGTTGTGATCAATACTGAGATACGTATACACTGGGTCGTGGATTGATTCAAGATAATATTTATCGATTTATTTCTGTACATCTAACTGTGGACAACTAGTTGTAGGTTACTAACGAGGACAGTTGACTTAATAAACTTAAAACATCAAAATATATTAAAAGTATTGTAAATATATTTTGAACATACTTTGATATATATGTATATATTGTTATAGGTTCGTGAATCAACCAGTGGCCAAGTCTTACTTCCCGACGAAGTAAAAAAATCTGTGAAAGTGAGTTATAGTCCCACTTTTAAAATCTAATATTTTTGGGATGAGAATACATGCAGGTTTTATAAATGATTTACAAAATAGACACAAGTACGTGAAACTACATTCTATGGTTGAATTATCGAAATCGAGTATGCCCCTTTTTATTAAGTCTGGTAATCTAAGAATTAGGGAACAGACACCCTAATTGACGCGAATCCTAAAGATAGATCTATTGGGCCCAACAAGCCCCATCCAAAGTACCGGATGCTTTAGTACTTCGAAATTTATATCATATCCGAAGGGTGTCCCGGAATGATGGGGATATTCTTATATATGCATCTTGTTAATGTCGGTTACCAGGTGTTCACCATATGAATGTTTTTTATCTCTATGTATGGGATGTGTATTGAAATATGAAATCTTGTGGGCTATTATTATGATTTGATATATATAGGTTAAACCTATAACTCACCAACATTTTTGTTGACGTTTTAAGCATGTTTATTCTCAGGTGATTATTAAGAGCTTCCGCTGTCGCATACTTAAATAAGGACGAGATTTGAAGTCCATGCTTGTATGATATTGTGTAAAAACTGCATTCAAGAAACTTATTTTGTTGTAACATATTTGTATTGTAAACCATTATGTAATGGTCGTGTGTAAACAGGATATTTTAGATTATCATTATTTGATAATCTACGTAAAGCTTTTTAAACCTTTATTGATGAAATAAAGGTTATGGTTTGTTTTAAAATGAATGCAGTCTTTGAAAAACGTCTCATATAGAGGTCAAAACCTCGCAACGAAATCAATTAATATGGAACGTTTTTAATCAATAAGAACGGGACATTTCAAACTATGCATAAGAATATAATATTATATATAATTAATTATATATATATTATATATTATTTTAATCAAAGCAGCCCACGTTTAATTCAATTTGTGAGCTGGATTCCAGACCTCCGCACTCGCAGAGGTTTAAAGCTTAAAAGTTCAGCACTCGCGGAGATCTACAGTGAAATGTGGGACTATAAAAGTCGCGCATTCTGATCGATTTTAACAGACCTTTCTCTAATCTATCTCTCACGATATATTTATATTTATATTTTATAATTATAATTTTAATTGAAGTTTAATAATAATAAGGTTATAGTGGCGAATATTGTAAGTGTGTAAGTCGAAATTCTGTCCGTGTAAAGCTACGCTATTATTAATCATTGTAAGTTATGTTCAACCTTTTTAAATTAATGTCTCGTAGCTAAGTTATTATTATGCTTATTTAAATTGAAGTAATCGTGATGTTGGACTAAAATATTAAAAAGGATAATTAAGCTTTGTACCATAATTGGGGTTTGAACAAAAGAACGACACTTGTGGAAATTAGACTATGGGCTATTAATGATCTTTATATTTGTTTAATTGAATGATAGTTCGTTAATTTAATATAAAAATTACAATTGGACGTACCTATAAATAACCACATACACTCGATCGGACACGATGGGCGGGATATTTATAAGTACTAATAATCGTTCATTTAACCGAACACGGGAATAGATTAATAGTTAATGGACTTATTAAAATAGCGGTGAATTACATACAAGGAAAATTGGTGTAATTATAGTTTAAGTCCCCAATTAGTTGGAATATTTGACTTCGGATATAAGAATAATTTAACGAGGATACTCGCACTTTATATTTATGACTGATGGACTGTTATGGACAAAAACCAGATGGACATATTGAATAATCCAGGACAAAGGACAATTAATCCATGGTAATAAACTAAAATCAATACATCAAACATCATGATTATGGAAGTTTAAATAAGCATAATTCCTTTATTTCATATTTCATCGCATTTTTATTTACTGTCATTTTATTTAATTGCACTTTTAATTATCGTACTTTTTAATTATCGCAATTTTATTTATTGTCATTTTATTTATCGCATTTTAATTATCGCACTTTAATTATTGTCATTTACTTTAATCTTTAAATTAAGTTATATTTATTTTTAATATTTTACATTAGGTTTTAACTGCGACTAAAGTTTTAAAATCGACAAACCAATCATTAAACGGTAAAAACCCCCTTTTAATATTAATAATACTACTTATATTTATATATATATATATATATATATATATATACATATATATATATATATATATATATATATATATATATATATTTATACAAATATAGTTTTAAAAATATAGCGTTAAACTTGGCTAGCTCCCTGTGGAACGAACCGGACTTACTAAAAACTACACTACTGTACGATTAGGTACACTGCCTATAAGTGTTGTAGCAAGGTTTAGGTATATCCACTCTATAAATAAATAAATAACTTGTGTAAAATTGTATCGTATTTAATAGTATTTCATAACAAATATATAACTATTTCGTATACACCTCTACGCACATCAGCCATCCCTACGCAACATGAACCAGACTCAATTCCAATACCCAGGCAAAATTAGATACATCAACAGTACTACATGCCACCCCAAAATAATTTTCCTTTTCAAAATCCAATGTTAATGAACCCGTACCAAACGCAGATGTTTCAACAACCCTTTGTTCAACCCCATAATAAATGCACTTACAAACAGTTCTTAGATTGCAAACCTCCAAAGTATTCGAGAAGTTCTGATCCTACAGACACTATGAATTGGTTAATGGAAGTTGAAAAGGCTTTGGAAGCTTGTCAATATGAACCAGAATTGAGGGTTATGTATGCTAGTAGATTTTTAAAAGGAAGAGTTTTGGTTTAGTGGAATGCATTGACGTCCAGTATCCCAAAGGAGTATGTTAATCATATTACTTGGGAACAGTTCCAAGGGAAAGTTTGTGAGCAATATTGTTCTTCGTTTGACCTTAACCGATTGAAGATTGAGTTTTTAGAAATGAAAATGATGCCTCAGATGTCAATCGATGAAGTGATTGGTCAGTTTATGGATAAGTTGAGATTTGTAGCTCAGTGGGTACCAGATGAATCATCGAGGATTCAACATTTTGTTAATGTGATCTTGCTAGAGTATAGAATGTCAGTGTGAATGGCATTGAGTTTGTCTCATGCCTTTGTTATGGCCAGAATGGTGAAAAATGATTAGAAAGTGGCAAGAGGAATGATGACAGGGAGTACGATGACTCTGAGTGGTCAAATGGGTGGTTAATCCAGTGGTAAGTCAAAGAAATCGTTTAGGTTTAGACAGAAAGGTAAGAGTCGACAGAGTAGTTCAGGGTCTGGATCAGGTAGAGGGAATTGGTGCCACACTTGTAAGTCTACACACAGTGGTCAATGTTCATAAGCAACAAGACGGTGTTTGAGGTGTGGTGTTATCGGGCATGAGTCCCAAGCGTGTTCATTTCCAGGAAGTGTATGTTGGAGTTGTCATCAATCAGGACATCGTGCTGTAAGTTGTCCGTCCAAGAGTGTGAGTTCCGGGGTAGGGTCAGGTGCATGTTCGGCATCAGTTAGAGGGTCTACTGCCTCAAGTGGGTAGAAGAGGAAGAACCCTCCCACAGTAGAGGCCAGAGCTTTTCAGATGTCAGTTGAGAAGGCTACTGAAACTGACGATGTGATCACCGGTATGTTTTTTAATCAACTCAATACCTGATCGCGTATTGTTTGATTGTGGTGCGAATAAGTCTTTTATGTCATTAGACTTTTGTGCTAAGTTGAAATTACCTGCTACTGTGATGCCTGAACCGGTTAGAGTAGAAGTAGGTGATGGAAAGATCACACCCGTCACAACGTTTGTGACTTGGGTTAGTATTGATATTGAAGGAAGTCATTTCTTATGACTTGTTTAGTGTTACCCATTCCTAGTTTTGATGTAGTGTTAGGAATGGATTGGCTGAGCCTACTTAGAGCTAGTATTAAATGCGATAGGAAAATAATTTCCTTTCGTTTATGATATTGCTCTAATTATACATATTTATCTCGCAATATCTCCCTCACTTCGCTCGGTTTTTGATGATTATGGAGCCTATTTAGTATGCTTAGGAGCTAAATGGAAATTGGGGGGCTAAGATCTTGATTTGGTGTAAAATTGACCAAGTCTTGATCAAAAGTGGCAAAGAAAATGAAAAGTGCAGGAATCAGCTCAAAAGCGATGCTCCTATTATAAGAGCGCCGCTCCTGATGAGCAAAAGCGTCGCACCTCAATGAAAAGCGACGTTCTTGTGCACGTTTTGGCACCATTTTCCACCAGTGGCCAGAAGCGCTTCCTTATTGCCAAAAGCACCGCTCCTGATCAGAAAAAGAATCACTCTTGAACACAAAGCGTCGCCCCTGAATGAAGCTAAAAGCGGCGCTCCTGAATAAAAGCGCTGCTCCTTAAGATAGCCAAAAGCGCCGCTCCTGAGCCAAAAGCGGCGCTCCCGTCACAGTTCAGCCCAGAATTTTCAGCACTATAAAAGAAACGAGATTAGGTCTTTGAGAGAGCTGCAATTCTAAGTCCGATTTTCATCTCTAAAACCCTAATTTCATCATCCATTCGAATTTAAAGGTGAATTGAAGGAAGCAAGCTCAAGTTCTATCATAGATTAGCTCTAGATCTTTATCATCTTTGTATTTGGGTTGTAATCTCTACTTTTCTTACTCTATTTTGAATCACTAGCTTGTAATAACTTAAGATGATGTTTATTTGTGGTTTGATGCTTATTATTAGTGTAATCTTAGCCATGATTGGCAAATTCTCTTGTGTTTGCTTATCTATGAATCTCTAATGCAATGGTTTGCCCCTAAATCAATTGAATGATGTTGTTTGAATGAAATACATGAACAAGTGTTATTGTGTTAGTTATAGATCCATTGCTATGCATTTGTTTTAGGCTTTACTTTGATTACATAGTTTGAGTAGCTCTCTTAGTGATTTGAGAAGTGAATCAATTTGTGCTTCGACACCTTGAGTGATCTAGACAACTAGATTAGGGATTTTAAGTGATTGTGTTCTTGATCTAAGTTGGTTTTCAATTGGCCTTTAGTCAACATAGTGGTGTTCAATTATCTTAAGTGATTTTAATAGTTGAAGGGTTTTAAGTGATTTCAACCCAAGCATAATCCCAATAATCATTCATGCTTAACTTGATCTTAGAATACAATGCTTATGTGAGTCGCAAAATGTTATTTGATTAAGGTTTGGTAGTAATGCTAAAAATTTAATAGTTCAACAACTAGTGCGATAGCAATTTGGGTAAAACGGGGCAATCTAAGCATAGAGAGGATTAGGTAAGTGAACACTACTTAGTTAATTGATTTAAGTTCTCAATATTTAGTTATTTGCTACTTGCAACTAGTTTTAATTGTTAAGTTTAAGTTTATTTACTTGTGCACATTTAGTTGTTAATTAAAATCAATCAAAACCCCCCAATCAAACAAACCCCTAGGACAATTAATAGTTTCAATTATTCGACTTGCATCGCTCTCCTGGGACGAACTTGAAAAGAATACTTACATAAAAAGTGTTATAATAACCGGGTCTAAGTGCTCGTTAGTTGTGTGTGCTTATTTGTAGTGTTTGATTCTTATACAAATTTTGAGAGTAATTGATGTATTGTTCCGCACACATCAACACTTTGTTAGCGCCGATGCCGGGGAACGGTTTGCTAAGTTGGATATTTGATTTAAGCTTTTAATCGTCCAATCCTTTTGTAAGGGTTCGCCCTTGCAAAAGTTACTTTTATCGTTTTTATATATATATTTTGTGTTGGAAAATCGTTTGTGTTTGCGTTGTGATTGAAGGATAGGTACTTTGGTGTATGAAAACAAGGTCCCATAAGGATCAAGAGTTTACACATCCATTTTTTGATTCGTAGAAACAAGTGCACGGGGTTTACGGGCGTAGAGAAGCAAGGGTATTAAAAAGGAATTTCGAAGCATTACCATTTTGTTTAAAAGATATGGATCCTAACGGTCAACCGATTCACGATGGAGAGGGTAATCCAATCAACCAAATACCGGTCAATCAAGAGCAACTAGATGATCCAAATGACAAGCCGATGTGGAATGCTAGATTGGTGGCACCAACGGTGATAGCTCCGGCTATTACAAAACCACTAATTGGAGCCGATAATTGGAAGATTGAGGGTAACCTTTTCACGATGATCAAAGATATGTTTTTCCATGGGTTAATAGAAGAAAATCCGTTCTAGCATATTCAACACTTTAATGATATTTGTGATCTCTACAAAACCAAAGATGTCACCGATGACGCTTTTAAGTTAAGAGCATTCCCCTTTACACTTCAAGGAGATGCAGAAGTTTGGATACGAAATTTGCCACCTGATTCTATTAGGGCTTTTCAAGATTTAACCAATGAGTTCATCAATCACTTTTCCCATCGTCAAAGGTGGAACGTCTTCGAATGGAAATTAATGGATTCACCCAACGGGGTGATGAAACTTTGTATGATGTATGGGAACGATTCAAAAAGATGCTAAGAGCTTGCCCACCGCACGGTTTGACTAAGAAGGAGTACATCAACACGTTCTACCGGGGTACTAATACTTTGACTAAGCAATATCTTGATTCATCTTCGGGGGGGAGTATTTATGTATAAATCGCCAAACGCGGTCAAAACTTTGCTAGAGGGCATCTCGGTTAATACATACGAGTGGGCACCTTCACCGCGATATTTGACAAGGAAAAGTGTAGCACAAGTAGAGAGCGATAATGGCCAAGTTACGCTTGCAAGCTTAAATAATTAATTTCAAATGTATGGGAAAGAGTTGAAAAAGCTACAACAATCGGTCGTTGCGATGCAAGTAGGTTGTCAAAGGTGCGAAGGGCCACATCTCACCAAGAATTGTCCCCAAATTAGTCATTGCAACCATATTGATCTAGATGACATTCTCATGAATTAGTATGCTCATGTCAACTACGTGAGCAATCAAAACTATCAACAGGGTAGAACATCAAACCAAAGCTACTACAATCCTAATCAAAAGCAAGTCTCGTTCAACAATCAAACCAATACACCACCCGGATTTACAAACCAAAACCAAAGCCGAAACCAAAGTTACAACAACAACTATAACCAAAATCGAAACAACGACTTCCAATACCAAAACCAACAACCTTACAACAACCAACCTTATAACAACCAATCCAATTCGAATTATCAAAACAACTAAGGTTATAGTCAACCGCAAAATAACCAAGGTTACAATCAACAACCTCAACAAAATATTCAACAATCCCAACTTTTGAAAAGTTTAAAGGAAATGATGCAAAGTTATATAAAGAAGGCGGAAACAACCGAAGCATTTTTGCTAAAGGAGAACGAGTTCTTAAAGCAACAATTGAAGCACCAACAAGCTTCGTTTCAAAATCTTGAAAGCACCGTTGGAAGACTTTCCAACCAAGTTGCCGAAAGACCTCAAGGCACATTGCCATCCAACACTCAAGTAAACCCCAGGACAACAAAACCAAAGCCAACAAAACAACAACACACCAGACCGTGGACATCTCGTCCGATTTCCTTCAATCCTACCAGCCATTCCTTTTGGGTATTGAAAACGTTAACCAAATTGAGTTTGTCAATGCCATTTCAACAAGAAGCGGTTTAACTTATGAAGAACCACAAATCCAAACATCCCAAACACCAACCCCTATAGCACCTACTACACAAATCGTTGAGAATGAATCAAGTGTTAATGGGGATTCGCAAGAAGCAAGGGTTGAAAGGAGTGAACCAAAGAAGGTTAAGGGTAAAAAGAATGAAGGAACGCCTTTAAGGAAGTACATAGAACCGATTCCATATTCGCAAGCTTTGAGGAAGGAGAAAGTTGAAACTCAACGAAGGGACTTCATGGAAATGATGAAACAAGTTCATGTCAACATGCCACTCATCCAAGTGCTTAAGGGCATGCCTAATTATAGGAAGTTCATTAAAAATCTTTTATCTTCAAAAGGCAAATATGAGGAGGTGTCAACTACATTTTTCGTAGAGGAATGTTTGGCCATTTTGCAAAAGCAAAAGATGCCTCCCAAATTGGGTAATCTGGGTCGTTTTATAATCCCATGCAATATGGGCGTCGGAAGTGTATGATGCACTTGTCGACTTAGGGCCAGTGTAAATCTTATGCCCTATTAAATTTATAAAAAGTTAAATCTTGGGGAACTAAAATCGACCCGGATGATTTTAAAAATGGGAAACCAAACGTTTGATACACCAATCGGCATAGCCGAAGACCTTGTGGTCAAAGTTGGTAATTTAACTTTTTCGGCCGATTTCGTGATCCTCGAAATTCTCGAGGATGAACATGTCCCAATAATTTTGGGACGACCTTTTCTAAACACCGCTGATACAATTATTTTTGTGCAACAAAACAAACTAAGTATCGGGGTGAAAGATGAACGACTTGATTTTTATGTGCGTGAAGTTGATAAGAAACAAAATTTGTCAAATATTGAGTCTTTTAGTCAAATCAAGGTCATGAATTTGTGTGAAGAAAATGAATTTAAAGCTTTATTGGCGGTTGACACTCCGGATGTTAACCAATTTGATAAAAATGAGAATTTTGATGTTGATAAAGAGTTTGAAATGTTTATGAAATCTTGCGATGAAAACGGTTTTGAAAACGCTTGTGAAGGTATTATTGATGGGAAACTTTGTGAAAATGCTTTAAGTGACCCCAAAATGGTCAAGGGAATGAAATTGGACCTAAATGTAGGGGGGATGTTGTTGGTGAAAATGTCTTGTGGACCCAATTGTGGAAAATGTTGTTGAGAAGGTGGTAAAACCCACCCAAGTACTTAAAAGGGGTGAGAGATTTGTCCTCGAAAAGGTTAAAAAGAAATAATTGCAAACACCGGTTTTAAAGGAAAAAGTCAATGTTGATACTCACTATGCGAAACACCAAAGGTTCAACCGGGTGGCAAAGTTTTATTATTTAATCCCAATCTTAAAATATCACCCGTTCGGTCTAAGTCAAGATGGCATGGGCCGTTTGTTGTTTTAAGCAAACTTGAAAAAGGATTTTTTGAGTTAATTGGAAAGGGCAACCCATTTAAAATTCACGAGGATCGTTTGAAACTCTTTAACGATGAAGTCAAGCCAACGGGGCTTAATGACATCGTCTTTAAACCCCCATGACAACCTTACGATAAAACGGGTCAAGTGATAGACCCGTGATCAAAACAATCACATTTGTGTATATTTGTACATTTAGGATTGCATTTCATATAGACTTGTATGATATTATGTTTAAAAATGTTGCATTTGCATGTAGTTGCATTTCATGCATATGGGTAAACTGGAAAATACCAAAAAAATAGCTTGTGAACGGGTCAAAATGGACTTAAAACTGAAAAAACTGCATGCAGGTACAAAAGCGACGCTTTTGATTTAGAAGCGGCGCTTTTGCTCTTCAAGAGCGGCGCTTCTGTTTCAAAAAGCGACGGTTTAGGTTGTGATTTTGGACCAAAAATGGACTGTGGCCAAGAGCGACGCTTTCGTTCTTCAAAAGCGGCACTTTTGTTTTCCAGGAACGACGCTTGTGATTTAAAAAGGGCGCTCCTGGACCCGTGTAATTAAATTTTCTGCACGGCCCAAACACTTCAAGATTGTGAAGCTTTTGCTATGGAATTAAATGTAGGGGGAGCACCTTGCCCCATCAATGTTTGAATGAGGGATATTTGTATTGTACTAATATCATGAAGCTATCTTTGTGTCTGTTGTTTGCTAAATTGTTTTCAGGGAAGTGGAAAAGGAAAAGGCCTTGCAAAGTCAACCAATGTTCATGAAGGTTGCAAGTAAATTTGTGTGATGCTAATGTTCATCATGATTTGTGACACAATTTTAATAATTTGGCATGTAACTTAACTTAATTTGAGAAATATCTTGTGGAATCTCGGATTATTGATTCGGTGTGAGGTAGTACACTTGTATTGCTACTCTCACCCATGATCACCATTATGCCTGTAATAATTTGACAATTGTGTTTGGATGCATTTGTGTATGCTTGTGGTATTCTTACTTGTTGTGGTTCTTAGTGGTAGGATACACTTTTTGATGATTGATCCAGGCCTGTCATTAAGTTCAGGCGTCAAGCTCATCGACTTGCATTCTTTGGTGATTAAGTTTTCTAGAATGGTGACAACAAAGATCGTTTGATCTACTCTGGTTTTTATTTTCTCTCTCCTCTCATCTATTCTATTTTTCAAAATGCCCCTCATTTTTACTTATTCTATCGTTTCAATGCAATGAGGGCATTGCATCAAACTAAATATAGGGAGGGAGAGTTAAAATATCGGGTCATTTTGAACTTTTTCGGGTACACTGGTCACATACACTACAAAGATTAAAACTTGCAATGTTGATTAATTTTTGGAACAAGTTTTTAACCATTACATTAATTTATATCATAATCACTAAAATGGTTAAAACTTGTAAAATTTTTGAAATTTTTGGGAAAAGTAAAGGGTGTGTCGTCCATTTCTAGATAAATTTGTGATTGTGTTTATAGACGACATATTAGTGTATTCAAAGACAGGGGCCGAGCACGTTGAACATTTAAGACAGGTGTTGAACTTGTTGAAACAGGAACAGATATTTGCAAAATTTTCTAAGTGTGAATCCTGGTTAGATAAGTGCAGTTTTTGGGTCATGTAATTTGTGCCGAGGGTATAAAAGTTGATCCAACAAAGATTGATGCGGTTATAAATTGGAAATTGCCAAGAAACCCTACAGAATTAAGAGTTTTCTGGGATTAGCTGGTTATTATCGAAGGTTCATAAAAGATTTCTCGAAAATAGTGGGTCCGTTGACTAAGTTGACTCGAAAGGACATAGCCTTTCGATGGGGGTGATGATCAAGAGAAGGCTTTTCAGACCTTGAAATAGTTATTGTGTCATGCTCCAGTGTTAGAAGTACCAGAAGGTTTAGATGACTTTGTGGTCTATTGTGATGCTTCATTCGCCGGGATGGGTTGTGTATTAATGCAGAGAGATAAAGTGATAGCGTATGCCTCCAGACAGTTGAAAGTTCATGAAAGAAATTATCCTATACATGATTTAGAAATGGCTGCCGTAGTGTTTTCCTTGAAGCTATGGAGACATTATTTGTATGGGACACATTGTGTAATATGTACAGATCACAAGAGTTTGCAATATATTTTCTCTCAGAAAGAATTGAATATGCGTCAGAGACGGTGGCAAGAGTTGATTAAATACTACGATTGTTAAATCAATTACCATCCGAGTAAAGAAAATGTCGTAGCAGATGTGTTAAGTCGTAAAAAGTCAGATGAGAATGTGAAATTTTTGCGTTTGAGTATAACTTCAGATTTGATCGATCAATTACAAACTGTTCAAGCCTGTGCTTTGGAGAATGAACATATTAAATCTGAACGTATGACTAAATGAAAATTTGACCTAGTTGATGATTCTCGTGGACTTAAGACTTTAAATAATCGTATTTGGGTGCCTATGCTTGGAGACTTGAGGGATTTGATCATGACTGAAGCTCTCAAATCCAGATTGACAGTACATCCAGGCAGTAATAAGATATATCATGATTTGAAATCAGTGTATTGGTAGCTGACTATGAAAACAGACATCGCTCATTTTATTGAAAAGTGTCATATTTGCACACAAGTGAAGGCAGAACATCAGAAACCATATGGTTCACTACGTCAGTTACAAATACCAGAATGGAAGTGGGAGCACATAACGATGGATTTTGTGACAAAATTGCCTAGAACTCAGAGAAAACACGATATGATTTGGGTAATAGTTGATCGTCTGACCAAGAGTGCTCATTTTTTGTCTACACGTGAAACAGCTTCGTTGAGTGAATTAGCAGAACTGTATGTGAATGAAATAGTTAGTCATCATGGTGTACCACTCTCTATTGTTTCAGACCATGATTCTAGGTTCGTGCCGAACTTCTGGAATAGTTTACAACAGAATCTAGGTACACATGTGAATCTGAGTACAACTTATCATCCTCAGATAGATGATCAGAGTGAACGAATGATACAGATGTTAGAGGATATGTTGAGAGCGTGTGTATTAGAATGTGGTGGTTCGTGGGATACACATCTTTTGTTGGTTGAATTCGCGTATAATAATTCTTATAATTCGAGCATGGGAATGCCGACTTATGAAATGTTGTATGACCGTCATTGTAGAACTCCGACTTGTTGGTTAGAAGCTGGAGAGAAACAGTTTGCTGGTCCCGAAATTGTTCAAATGACAGTCAAAAAAGTTGCTATTACGCGAGAAAAGTTGAAAGCTGCCAGAGATAAACCAAAGATGTACGCAGATCTGTGTAGATGTTCGGTAACTTTTAATGTGGGTGATCGTGTGTATCTTAAGGTTTCACTGTGGAAAGGGGTTATCAAATTTGGGAAAGGTGGTAAGCTTTCGCCAAGGTACATTGGGCCGTTTCCAATTAGGGAGATTCTGAATGACTAGACAGTTGTGTTAGATCTTCCTTTTGAGTTAGCTGGTATTCATAATACCTTCAATGTGTGTTATTTACGTAAGTGTAAGGTGGATGATTAAACACAAATTTTTCCAATTAAGGATCTTAAAGTTGATTTCAGTAACAAGTTGGTTGAGGAACCAATTCGAGTTGTCGATAGAAAGGTTACTAAGTTAAGAAAGAAAGAGATCCCGGTGGTTTTAGTAGAATGGAAGCACAACTTAGGGTCTAACTTAACGTGGGAGACAGAAGAGTTGATGAAGACCCGTTACCCTCATCTGTTTGACCAAGACCAGATTCCAAGGACGAAATCTCTTTAAGGGGGTAAATTTGTAACAGACTGGTGATCGGGCTAGATGTAAGATGACTATTATGACCTTAAGTTTGTTATATGTTATTACATGCTTTTATTTTATTAAGGTGTTTATTATTAAGTATGTGTGTGGTTAAGATCAATTTGTGACAAGGGTCACAGAACATGTTCATTTGTTTAAAGCGGATATCGTTAGGATGACCTAAGAATGTATGAAAGATATTAGATAACTGGTAAATACCCGTGTGTAATGGGGTGTTATGTTTTAACACAATAATAGTATATGTATCTGCTTCTTTCCTCCATTTCTAGACATTTCTCAAGAAAACTCATATCTAATCTTTATCACTCTAAAACCCTAATTGAATCTAATTGTGTATTTGGATCAAGAAGCTTTAGAAACGGTTTTCTTGCATCCTTGTGATCATCTATTCAGGTTAGCATGTTTGATTCGTTGTCTGATTTCTTAGAAATTTAGGTTTTAGGTGTAAAATGGCTTTTATGTATTTTTAAGCTTGAATCTTCATGAATTATATTTGTTAGTACTAATTAATGTTAGATATATGTTATATACTTTTTATATGATGTTTGTAAGTGAGTTTTATGACCAGAACAAGCAAAAATCAAGATATGGGGTCAAAAAACGCGAAAACAGCGAGCTGGAGCTGTTCTTCAGCTCCCACACTTTTGATAGCTCAACCACGCAGTTGAGCATGAATTTGAGGGCTCAACCACGTGGTTGAGGGTTCAACTATACGATTGAGGGCTCAACTACGCGGTTGAGCACTTGTCAGCTTTTGGTAAAATTGAAAAGGGCATAACTTTCAAACCATAACTCCATTTTTTATGAATAAACTATCGTTGGAATCATATTGAGGTATACATTCCAATGAAAAGGTTTTAAGAAGCTATATCAAACTTTATTTTGGTCATAAAAATGGGTTTTAAAGTGTATGTCTTGTTTTGCACACATTGAGTGTCGTTATTGATTGAATTTATGATGTAGACTTATCATATAGTGAATGCATTATTGAATGAATTGATTTAGAGTATGTATCAAGGTTTGATGTTGTGAATTTTGGGTTGAAACCCATCTAAACAGTTGTTGCTACTATTATTCACCACTCGCACGAGTGAGCATTCACTCGTACGATTGACGTAGTCAATCGTGTGGTGAACAGTGTAAGTGAGTGGTGATGGAAAACTTATGTTTTGATTGTGATGATATGTACGGTTGATATGTGACTCGTACGAGTCACTGGTCACTCATGTGGTGAACCGTACAGATCATTTGATTTATTAATGGATGCTTAGTTATAGACCAAATGTACGAGTAAGTTATCAACTGTACGATTAAGTGATCTCAAACGTGCGTGTGAGGGTGTTACTCGTAAGGTTGACAGACCAATCGTAGAGTGTTTAAATGTTGGTATTTGGTGTTGTTGTCTTGTTGTCGAGTTTTTATAAAGACATGATTACTGACTGTGTTATGTCTATTCTCAGGTGGAAAAAGATAAAGAGAAAGCTCAGTTATCAGAACCAAAGCCGTTGTTGGTAATCGGTGAGTGGGTCTACCTTCGGATAGAGTTTAAGTAGCAAATCATGCTACTGTAGATTGCTCTGATTACTCTGTGTAGTGTAGTGATTGCCATGCTAGGTGGATAGTTGCATGCTATGTGATCTATATATTGTATATGTGTGACGACCCGGAAATTTCCGACCAAATTTAAACTTAATCTTTATATGATTTCGACACGATAAGCAAAGTCTGTAATATTGAAATCTCAAAAACTTTGAACTGTGTTCATGTATTCATTTACCCTTCGACTGCTCTCGACGATTCACGAACAATTAATTGTAAATAGATATGTGTGTATATATATAAATAATAATTCGAAATATAATTTGAAGTATTATATGTTGTTGTTATTAAAAATTAATAAAATAAAAATAGGATATTATATTAATTATTATTTAAAATATATCTCTATGTATAAATAAAGTATATTAAAAAATAAATATTAAATGTTTGTAACACTCGTTTGATGTTCCGATTGATATTAAGCAAGTTAAATTCAAACTTATGTAATTTTAGAATAAACGGTGATACGAAAATGAGTTCTATAAATTTTAGGCTTATTAAAAATGTATTTAGGAACTATTTGTTAAGTTTTAACACTTTTTATATTTTACCCAGAATTGAGAGGGACAGTTGATGTAATTTTTATTTAACAAATTAAGGATCGAATTTTATACCATAATGACCAAAATAAATAAATATAGTTAATTTAAAAATATGGAATTTTTCTGAAGACTTTTATCCGCCCCTGATTTAACAACCGGGTACGAAATAATAGTTCGTGAAAACTGTCGGTAACATATATACAAATGATACTCACGAGAAGTGTTTTAATTACTATTCGCACAGTTTAATTAAGATATTTATGTTACTGTTTTTGGCCTAACTCTTATACCTCAATCAATATTACATCAATATTACATAGTAACTATATATATATATATATATATATATATATATATATATATATATATATATATATATATATATATATATATATATATATATATATATATATATATATATATATATATCCACATAATCATGCATACAGATAGATACTTATATGATCAATCATCCACCACTCTCTCCTTCATGAACAAACCCACGAAACCACTCACACCTTCAAACCATCTTCATCCACCTTAAACCGCCATCATCAACAACCGTCACCTATGATGATCACCCATTTTCTCCATTTGGCCAACACCCTCAATCTTTCACCATCTTCTCATTTATGTCGAAAAGCACAATCGTGAACCACTCAAACCCACAACAACCTGACAGCACAAACCACTCTTGTTTCATGTTGTCGTGCTAAACCACTAAACCAAAGCCCATGATACTATTGATGTAATCAGCTATGAATCACCACTATCGATCACTATCTTCACCCATGAATCATTGACTGCTGCGTTTCCCTTATGTGTTTTTGGTTCGACTTCAGCCCAAACAAAAACCACACGTAAACAAGCTATTAATTGCTGTGTTGGACCGTTGCACGTCAAAGACCCACTTCACTATCTTAAACCAAACAACCATCGAACTGCTATATCTACTTGTTTACTGTTTCGTTCAATCAATATCAAGAACAAATCATCTTCAACCATCCCATCGTGAACTCACCTTGTTCTCCTCCTTCGACCTAAAGCCACAACGAACCCACAACCATAACCCATTTCCATTCTATTTGTCGTCCGTTTCTTCATCGGTGAATAACACGACAACAATCAACCGCTAACTATTTATGCTTACAAGATGTTTTTCTGTTTTGTCATTAACAACTGCTGCCACCACTCTCACCATCTATTAAACTGTTTTGTTTTGGTTTGAAAACACCACAACCGCCACCCTCAATCTCTTTCCTTCTCTCTCTCTCTCTCTCTCTCTCTTAATTTTCTCTGTAAATTCAAGATGGCCAAATACCTCATAATTTTAGCTGTTTCTGTTATTCTCTTCTATTTATGGGATTAGTAGAATATAACCACCATTACTTTCTAATCACATATTACTCGTTACTGCTACTGCTCATCAAAAGCACCTACTGTAGTTACTTCTATTTCTGTTTTTCTGATTTTAGAAACCATAAACGATCAAACCTATCAACTAACGACTGCTGCAGCTGTGATCTTTATTTTTTTCTGTTTAATATTTCGGGGACAACAAGAATGATAATGATGATGTAATAAAGATATGTTTTAATCATCGAAGACCCAACTCCCTTTTGTTTCTGTCGAGCTTTTTGAGAAGAACCCTACTCGATTATATTTTTTTTTCGCTACAGCACCCATCACCGAATCCTTAGTTAATGGAACTTGGGCTGTTATTTTTTTTTTTGAAACAAACCGAGAGCTTTTCTTGTTATTTAATTTGGATCGGGCTTCTTTTATTTAACTAATGGAATATAGATTTTTTTGGGTCGTTGTACATGTTGTTGTGATTGGGCCGAGAGCTATAAAATTCGGTTGGGCTTATGAGGTTGCTGTTGGGCCGAAGTAATTTGGACTATGGTATGGATATGACGATGATACGGGTTATAATTAATCTGGATGAGTTTAAATCAGAAAAACTGTCACGGATGGATGGTTAGGGGATGTTTCGGGTTAGCGAGAGGTCGGGGGTTCGAGCCCGGATGACGACAGTTTTTCTTAAAGCATGTTTGAAGGTAGTTTTCCTTATAAAAATTATTATTATTATTCTTATTATTACTAGTATTCTAATTATTATTATTATTATTATTATTATTATTATTATTATTATTATTATTATTATTATTATTATTATTATTATTATTATTATTATTATTATTATTATTATTATTATTATTATTATAAGTATTATTTATGATAGTATTATTAATTTTATAACTTTAATATTATTGTCATTATGATGAATAGGTTATTATTATGATTAATATAAAAATAATACAAATTATTTTTATTTTTGTAAATATTAGTATTAGTAATTTTTTTTATAATAGAATTGTTAATATTAACCTAAGTATTATTAGTTGTATTATCATGAGAATTATTATTACGAAATTATTAAAAACAGTATCATAACTATCATTAACAATAAAATAAATATTTTTACATTTATTAACATTAATATTATTATTATTATTATTATCATTAATAGAATTATTAACCGTATTATCTTATTAATAATATTAAGTATTATAATCATTTTTACCACTATTAATATTATTTTGGTATTATTGTAACTACAATTATTAATATACAAATGATATATTTAATACATATAACATAACAAAAATTAATATTTTATATACAAAATAAATATATAATATATAATTTAAGATATAAAATAAAGTATATGTTTTTAAATGGAATCTAGTATAAATTTTATATTTTAACTACATAATATATATAAATAATATATATATTAATAAATGAAAATTATGATATTTCTATTATATGTTTTAATAGAAATACAATTGATATAGGTTCTGAATCCGAGGCCAACCTTGCATTATTCAGTTTCGTCGTATGAATATTCTTACTACAAAATATGGTATTGTGAGCTCATTTGATTCCCTTTCACTCTTTACATTTTTGGGACTGAGAATACATGCGCTGTTTTTATAACTGTTTTATTAAATACTTTTGAGATATATTTTTGAACTGAGAATACATGAACTGTTTTTTTTATAAATGATTGACGAAATAGACACAAGTATTCAAAACTACATTCTATGATAGAATTATTTGAATTCAGAGGTTCGATTTCTATAAAGATTGTATTATCGACCATCGGTGAGATGATTTTGCATTGCACGACGCATTAGCTACCGAAATGGTTCGATTTAGTAGTTAGTAACGGTGAGATGATTTTGCATTGCACGACGAATTAGCTACCATTTTAACTACCCTCGGTGATATTTTTTTGCATTGCACGATGCATTAGCTACCGTTGTAAAATTATTTACGGTGAGAAATTTTTGCATTGCACGATGCATTAGCAACCGTTATTGAAATTATATTGTATTAACTACCACGGTGAGATGATTTTGCATTGCACTACGCATTAGCTACCGTTGGTGATGTCACACCCCAAATAGGGCCTGGGGTATTTGTGACTAATTTTATCAAATCACGGTTGTATAAACGAGAACGACTCTATATGAGACGTTTTATTGAGTTTTGCAGCGGAAGATAAATAGATTACATGGTATTTAGAGCATTAAATATCTTTAATTGATATGATATGTAATGAAGACTCCAAGCATAGCAAGAAATCATCATCAAAGCAGCAGATATATAGCGGAAGCAATATTTAAGTACCTGAGAATAAACATGCTTTAAAAAGTCAACACGAGGTTGAGTGAGTTCATAGGTTTGTCATAAATAATGATTTTAGTAATAGATATAGACCACAAGATTTTTATCTATAAAAGTAGATCTCGCAGGGATCTAAAAGTAATGCCAAGTTTGTGATATTTAGACTAAACAGTTTCAAAGTTTGCCCCGTGAAAAGTTGTACTGTCCTTGTCGGTTTGAATCACTATTAAGTAATACAATGACTTGGTCAAATGTATCGGAACGTTACTCCCGATAGGCCTACCCCCAATAATTAAGAATGCGTTATGTAAAAGCAATTAAAAATATCACAGTGGGAACTTGCAGGACATAGCCAGGTATAGCACAGTTTAATAGTTGGTACTTGTGTCTAACGTGTAAAACAGTTATAAAAGTTGCGCATGTATTCTCAGCCCAAAAATATATATAAAGGGAGCTATGAAAACTCACGATACGATACGATACGATAGTTTGTAGTAAATATTCATATGACGGCACTGAACAAGTGCAGAGTTGTTCTCGGATTCACGAACCTATATCAAGTATATATATTAACACATATACTTGTAATCGAATAAGTTTATATATATTATGTCCATTGTTATATATTTCTATATATATATATATATATATATATATATATATATATATATATATATATATATATATATATATATATATATATATATATATACTTTTATATATATATTCTATATATAAGTATTTATTTGATAGGATAATATTAATAATGGTAATGAATAAAGAGTTGTATTATAATAATAATAATAATAATAATAATAATAATAATAATAATAATAATAATAATAATAATAATAATAATAATAATAATAATAATAATAATAATAATAATAATATTCATAATGATAATGGTAATATTCATAAAAATAATAATAACGATACTAAGAATAATGATAACTTTAATAAAAATGATAATTTTTACTAAAATGATGTTAACTTTAAATTTTTGACAGTTTTAGCTCATGATTATAACATGAAAGATTTTGTAAAAGTTTTAGCTCATGATTATAGAAACTTTCCAAATCCTCAATTGAAACAGAAACATTACAACGATTATGAATTTCACGAAGAACAAAATCTTTGACTTTTTAAAATATACCTTTAACTCCAAAATTCGAACTTGATATCGCGAATTGAGGTTTGAAAATTTGCAGTGAGTTTGAGTAATAGATTACTAACAAGATTGCATTTAAGGATTTTGAAATGGATTTCATTTTTGAAGCTTTTGAAAAATGGAACAAGAACAGAACATCGACTTCTTTATTTTCTGTTTTTAATTTCTCAATTACAGTAGATAAATTTATATAATGTGTGAGTGATTGATCAACTAACATAAATTTGTTTTGAAGTCATCGATGGCAGGCAGGAAATAATAAAAAAAAATATCACGATGGATTAATAAATTAAAAGCAGATTTAAAGCTCGATCATGATCAGATTAAATATTTAAAAGCAGATTCAATTTACCTAATACCTAATTTGTTTTGTGGATTCAACGTGTAATTCAATAAAAAAAAATATAAAGTTCGATCAGGTAGGTAATAAAAATTTCAATCGTGATATACCTAACTTAATAATTAATATTAAAAATAAAATAATAATACTTTTAATAATAATAGAATTAATAATAATAATAATAATATTAATAACAATAATAATATCAAAATAATACTAAAATTAATAATAATATTAATAATAATAATATTGATAATATTATTTGATAAAAATAGTAATAAAAATAAAATGATATCAATAATAATAATTTTAATAATAAGAGTAATAGTAATGCTTTTAATATCATTAATAATAATAATATTAAAAATGATAAAAATAATAATATTAATAATAATAATATTAGTAACAATAATAATACTAATAATAATAATATTAGTAATGATAATACTTAAATGATAATACTAATAATAATGTTAATGATATATATTATGTTAATGATATTACTAATCATATTAATCATAATAAATGATAAATAATAATAATTTTGATAATAATAATAATGTTAATAATAATATTGTTTGACAATACTGATAATGATAATAGTAAATGATAATATTGTTAAATATTATATTAATAATAATAGTATTAATTAATACTAATGTATTATTATTTACAAATAATTGTTCGTGAATCGTCGGAATTTGTCGAGGTTAAATGAAATTATGAACACAGTTCAAAAATTTTGAGATTCAGTTTAACTGACTTTGATTATCATGTCAGAATCACATAAGGATTAAGTTTAAATTTAGTCGAAAATTTTCGGGTTGTCATAGTACCTACCCGTTAAAAGAAATTTCGTCCCAAAATTTAGTTGTTGCCATCAGTCGGCGTTGTTTGTAAACAGGTGAGGATATTTTCATTTTATTTGGTTTTCACGTTCCCAGGTATACTCGGGGCCTTGCTTGAATTTCAACTGATAGAATATTGTTTTGTTTCAAGAGTTTAAATCATACGAACCATAAATTCTATAGGTTCTTCTATGAAGTGCATTTTATTATTAATGCGGAGGTTATCTAAAGGATTTACAAGAGTATCATTGACTAGGTTTTCTCAAAAGGAGATGATGACGCTATACAAGCATTTCAATACACATGAAATGTGTAATGAATAATATTGAGCTTATTTAAACCTTGAGAGTTTATGCCACAATATTAGGGTAGACAAAATAGAGAAGAGTTCGTGAAAATCACTGTCATGAAATTTGATAGAGATCATCATTGTTGACAACAAGAATATTTAATGATGAATATGAGTTGAAAAATAGAGTTTTATCACCTTTGAATAATATGGATAAAATGATTCGATTATAGGAAGAGTATGAACGAAGCTATCGTGAAAGATTGAAATGAGGAAATTAAATGTTCGCCTTAACTTTTGATATGGTTAAAGCTGATTTCCAGAATTCAAGGGATTTAAAGAAATCTTCATAAACTATAAGATTTGATTCTCCGGTATTTACGGAAATTGGGATTTTCTTTGATTAAATGCGGTGAATTGCCTCGATTTCTGTGTTTGGAATTTCGCTATAAATTAGCTTCTTCTGTTTCATTATCTTCATCACTTCTATACTTTCTTCCTCAATTCATACCTCCAAAAGATTCGTCAATATGCTTCATCCAGTTCTAATTCTGGATATAGTCCTGACTTTTATATTAATCGTTCTTCTTTTTCATTTGTTGCCGGAAGAGTCTGTTTACTTCTACTATGCTCTTAGTTTTATAGTGTTTTTAGTTCTCTCGTGTCTTTATATTGCTATACGCATTGATATACACGGTTTGTAATTTCAGTGTTGTTATCGGGCTTTATATTTTCCCTTATATGTCGAAGCTTCATGCTTTTGTAAAGCAAGTAATGGTCCAGAATTCGTAGGTATGAAGTTTCAAATGAACCTAATGTTCTAAGCAGAAAGGAACGTAATATCATGATTTAATTTGTTAAATTACCAGAATCACTGAGGAAAGAACTGTCAAGAATATATGTTCTTGATATGTTCAGAGGTTAAGTAGAATGTAGGAGTCGTGTAACATGGCAAATGATGATTATAAAGTCTATGAATCATCATCTTCTATTAAAAAATTTAGCATGACTTACTGTAATATAATTACGTTGGTCTGACGTCATTAAATTATACTAACTCATGCTTCAATTCCCAACACTTCTCCAGAATTCATTCATAATTTATACTTAGGTTCTACAGAAGTTTCCAATATAATGTAATATAGATAGCATGAAGAGGTATATAATTTCGTATGAGAATATTTATGAAAATATCTTCGGAAATATCGAAGATATTTATGATGATATTTTGGAATTTCTAAGTTCGAAAGTTGATGAAGAAAAATTTTCCACAAGCTTTTAACATGACTTCGGAGCAAGATATTCTCTAAAGATTTCATCGGATCCAGAATTACCTGGATTCTTTGAATATAGGGTTTGGTTCTTGTATTTGTCCTTGGTCTCCTTCATGGTTAGCTCAATCCGTTTTTCAGTTCCAAATCTGAGCTTTTTCAATACGTCATTCTTTATCATCAAACTTTTGGCCATTAAGACCATCTATAGCTTTTGCTGCTTCGTCAGCATTCTCAAGGTTAACGAATCTGAATCATTGGTTATAGGTGTTTTCAAGAATTTTGAATTTGAGCGTTGGACTCGGGATGTAACCGTCAACGGATCTAACGGTTGACGAAGAAATGTTGTAAATTTTAATAGTAATGAATGATAATTTCGGTGGTTTGATGTGATAATTCATCACAGAATATGATTGAATATAATTCATGAATGTAGTAATCTTTAGGAAGATAACACAAGCTAAGCTTTTACTTGGATTCTGACATGTCAAAATTAGAATATGTAATTGAATTTTGAGTGAAAACGGCTGTTCTTCGGTGAACAGATACATATATATATGTAGATGTAAGTAGAATAGTTCATGACTGCCGAATCTGAATTGAAGAATGTACAATGTAACATATTAATGTGAGATATAAATATTTCTCGGGTATTACCTACCCGTTAAAATATTTTCACAATTAACAGTTTGTACAAAAGAATTTTTAATTACAATCTTTTTGAAGATATACGTTCATAAATATATTCTTCAGATATAATATAGATTTAATGAGTAATATAATATTAAACTCATTTGATTTGCGGTTGAAATGAGAATAATCTCCAAAACCTTAGAGATTTCATAATTGTCGCAGAATATTTCGCTAATGAAGTTATGAATCAATACTTCATCGTTCATTGTTATTGATATACCTCGGTATATGATGTTGATGCTCGTGGATTTCTTGTGAAATTCACAAGGCACGAATAATGTTTTCTAGAAAGTTTTGAGTACATCGAAAATGGAAGTGTAAAATCAAACATGTATTTGAATAATACACTTGATTTATTATGAAATTTTATTGTGCTGAAGTGGTGATTAACGATTGTTAAGTCATTAACGAAGGATATACATCATAGCATATTAGTGATATGAATTAACCAAGTAGTAACTACCAGTTAAGATTCACATGTAATAGCTTAGTATGAACAGATTTATTATTGTTCCAAATCATATATATATATATATATATATATATATATATATATATATATATATATATAAAGTATACATATATAATTCTTCAGGAAGAATGAGTCAATACATCTTAGCTCATTATTACTAATATTCCTTGGTATCTATGGGGCGTATGATGTTGATGTTTGAGGTACTGAGTGGGATGTGGATGTTGTTGTTGATGAAGCTGATGCTGTTGGTGGTGATGTTGATGGTGCTTACAGTGCTTGTGGTGTTGGTGATGTTGGTTATGCTGCTGATGCTCATAGATTTTGCACCATATTCTCCAAAGCCACTATTCGAGCACGAAGCTCGTTGACTTCTTCTACTGTTCCGGGATGATTGGCGGTTCGGACAAGAGGATGAATAAGATCTAGAATTCTAGATATTATATACTCGTGGCGGGATATCCTGGAAATGAGGGTGAAAATAGTGTTCCGGATTGGTTCACCGGTAAGTGCTTCAGGTTCTTCGCCAATATGGCAATGTAGTGGGTGAAAAGGATCACCTTCTTCACTTCTCCATTGATTAAGACGACTACGAACCCATCCCCAATCCATCCAAAATAAATGATGGCTGATTGGTTCGTTCGTTCCAGTTACGCTGCCGTTGGAGCTCGAAGAGTTCGAGGAATCCATATTATGTGTTTGGAATAGGGTTTGATATGAAATAAGTGTTGGATACTGATTGATATATTCGTCTCCTTGAATACGTATATATAGCAAAAAGATTTCCGTATTTTACGGAAAAAAATTTAGGAAAAGTGTTAGACAAAGTCTATTGGAATAGATATGATAAGATATGATATGTCTATACTCCATTTATGCAATAATGGCGGAAAGACGTGTCAAGATAATAAAATGATAAGTATGTAATCTGATGATCTTTCTATTAAAGACTTTCAATTCGTAATGGCCTATTCAGATCTAGGGGCTTGAGCTATAGGATCATTTAAATCGGTAATCCAAACCCTTCATTTCTAGAGTTTCGTAGACGCCACTCATCAAGAAAATTCAATGATAAAAAATAACGAGAAAACAAAGATTTTGAAAGTAATGAATATGAATAGTAGAGATTTCAAGAATCATGGATAACATTTCATGTAATACATATGTAATACACAAAACCATGATAGATGACATAAGAATGTCGAGAATTTCAGAAATCTTGGTGTCGTATTTAAATGTGGTGGCGGAATTGGATAGTACTTAGGAGAGTGAGCAGAATTCTTAGATTGGCTTGGCATTCTAAGAAAGATTAAAGAATTTAATAAGCATAGTTTCTAAGGTATAGTGTAGCATTTAACAATTAAAGGCAACAATTAAAGGCACTATGGTCAAGGAAAGTTGTAGTCCTACATTGCTAAGGTACCTAATTGTATAAGGCACACATAAAATGCAATCCTGGTTCTCTACAACAAACTGCTCTAAAACCATTTCTGTCACACCCCCAAATAGGGTCTGGGGTATTTGTGACTAATTTTATCAAATCACAGTTGTATAAACGAGAACGACTCTATATGAGATGTTTTATTGAGTTTTGCAGCGGAAGATAAATAGATTACATTGTATTTAGAGCACTAAATGTCTTTAATTGATATGATATATAATGAATACTCCAAGCATAGCAAGAAATCATCATCAAAGCAGCAGATATACAGCGGAAGCAAAATTTAAGTACCTGAGAATAAACATCCTTTAAAAAGTCAACACGAGGTTGAGTGAGTTCATAGGTTTGTCATAAATAATGATTTCAGTAATAGATATAGACCACAAGATTTTTATCTATAAAAGTAGATCTCGCAGGGATCTAAAAGTAGTGCCAATTTTGTGATATTTAAACTAAACAGTTTCAAAGTTTGCCCCGTGACAAGTTGTACTGTCCTTGTCGGTTTGAATCACTATTAAGTAATACAATGACTTGGTCAAATGTATCGGAACGTTACTCCCGATAGGCCTACCCCCAATAATTAAGAATGCGTTATGTAAAAGCAATTAAAAATATCACAGTGGGGACTTGCAGGACATAGCCAGGTATAGTACAGTTTAATAGTTGGTACTTGTGTCTAACGTGTAAAACAGTTATAAAAGTTGCGCATTATTCTCAGCTCAAAAATATATATAAAGGGAGCTATGAAAACTCACGATACGATACAATACAATATTTTGTAGTAAATATTCATATGACGGCACTGAACAAGTGCAGAGTTGTCCTCGGATTCACGAACCTATATCAAGTATATATATATTAACACATATACTTGTAATCGAATAAGTTTATATATATTATGTCCATTGTTATATATTTCTATATATATATACTTTTATATATATATTCTATATATAAGTATTTATTTGATAGGATAATATTAATAATGGTAATGAATAAAGAGTTGTATTATAATAATAATAATAATAATAATAATAATAATAATAATAATAATAATAATAATAATAATAATAATAATAATAATAATAATAATAATAATAATAATAATATTCATAATGATAATGGTAATATTCATAAAAATAATAATAACGATACTAAGAATAATGATAACTTTAATAAAAATGATAATTTTTACTAAAATGATGTTTTCAATAAAAATGTTAAAATCATAGTTTTGATAATACTAATTCTTTTAATAATAATAATAATAACTTTATTAATAATGATACTTTTAGTAATAATGATAATAAAAATGGTAATGATAATACTTATGTTAATAATAATAATAATTATAATAACAGTAGTTTTTAATAAAAATGATTATGAAAATATTAATTTTGATAATAATACTTAATACTAGTAATAATAATAATAATAATAACTATAATAATAATAATAATAATAATAATAATAATAATAATAATAATAACAACTATAATAATAATAATAATAATAATAATAATAATAATAATAATAATAATAATAATAATAATAATAATAATAATAATCATAAAACTATTAATAATAATATAATAATAATACTAGTAATAATAATTTTAGCAATGATAATACTAATAATCTTTAAATGATATTACTAGTAATAATAATGATAATATCATAAGTTATTTTAATGATAATAATAATCATTTTGTTAATAATAATAACATAATAACAATAATTAATAATAATAATGAATAATAGAAAAAGCTACCTTTAAAAGGGTGGGCTTTTTAAAAAAAATAATGCCACTGCCGGGACTCGAACCCGTGACCCCTCGCTCACCCGAACCATTCCTTAACCATTCTGCTGTGACTGTTTTTCTGATTTAATCTATACATAAAATATATATAACCCGTTTTCTATATCCATCATCTTCTTCATCAAATTAATCGACTAAAAAAATCATCAATATCCTAACAGCAATGCTAGCTTGATTTACGATTTGGGACTGAAACATAAACGGTCTTCTGTGATATCTTGATCAACTGCAAAAGAAAAGAAGGAAAAAGTAAGCAGCAGCAGGCTTGAAGAACTCGATGAACACTCGATCGTCAATTTTAAATTTTTGACAGTTTTAGCTCATGATTATAACATGAAATGTTTTGTAAATCACCCCTAGAAACTTTCTAAATCCTCAATTGAAACAGAAACATTACAACGATTATGAATTTCACAAAGAACAAAAGCTTTGACTTTTTAAAATATACCTTTGACTCCAAAATTCGAACTTGATATCGCGAATTGAGGTATGAAAATTTGCAGAGAGTTTGAGTAATAGATTACTAACAAGATTGCATTTAAGGATTTTGAAATGGATTTCATTTTTGAAGCTTTTGAAAAATGGAACAAGAACAGAACATCGACTTCTTTATTTTTCTGTTTTTAATTTCTCAATTACAGTAGATAAATTTATATAATGTGTGAGTGATTGATCAACTAACATAAAAAAATTTTGAAGTCGTCGATGGCAGGCAGGAAATAATAAAAAAAATATCACGATGGATTAATAAATTAAAAGCAGATTTTATTAAAAGTAGATTAATAATAATAGTATTAATTAATACTAATGTATTATTATTTACAAATAATTGTTCGTGAATCGTCAAAATTTGTCGAGGTTAAATGAAATTATGAACACAATTCAAAATTTTTGAGATTCCGATTAACTGACTTTTATTATCGTGTCAGAATCACATAAGGATTAAGTTTAAATTTAGTCGAAAATTTTAGGGTTGTCATAGGTGAGTTGTTTTTAAAGGTTTCGGTGTTCTTCATATGAATGATTTTATAGCAGGAGTAGACCTGCACAGATTGTTTTCGAAATATGAGTATCTTGTGGTCTATTATATAATTGAAAATGATTGATTATGATAAACTAATGAACTCACCAACCTTTTGATTGACACTTTAAAGCATGTTTATTCTCAGGTATTAAAGAAATCTTCTGCTGTGCATTTGCTCATTTTAGAGATATTACTTGGAGTCATTCATGGCATATTTCAAAAAGACGTTGCATTCAAGTCGTTGAGTTCTACAAGGTTATTATTAAGCCATTTATGATTTGGATATATTATGAAAGAGTATGCATGCCTATCAACTTCGATGAAATGCAAGTTTTTCTTTTAAAAACGAATGCAATGTTTGTAAAATGTATCATATAGAGGTCAAATACCTCACGATGTAATCAACTATTGTGAATAGTTTATAATGTATATGAACGGGTTCTTTCAGTTGGTATCAGAGCAGTGGTCTTAGCGAACCAGGTCTTGCATTAGTGTGTCTAACTGATAGTTGTTTAGATGCATTAGTGGTCTGGACTTCGACCGTGTCTGCATGTCAAAAGTTTGCTTATCATTTTGTGTCGAAAATTACCTGCTTATCATTCTTAGCGAATCATTTTCTTATCACTCTTAGTCTAGACACATTTTACTGCATTGATTGCATGAATAGTATATAGACAAAATTCATATCTTAGCGTATCTGCTAATTCATATCTTAGCGTGTCTATTACTGTAAACTTTGTCTAGTATATTACGTAAATGCCTCCATAATCTACAAAATCTTTTAGTCTATATATATAGATATTCTATGTAATTAGAATACCATTCGATAGCTGGAAATCATTTCATATCAAAAAATCCTTTATTCAATCGTACAAAATGGAATTCGCCACTAGTTCAAGTCCCTCGGACTTCGATATGGAGTTTCACTCGAGCTCCGAAAGCAGTGTGACCGGAATGGATCAACCAATCAGTCATCACCAAATCTGAAGAAATTGGGGATGGGTTCTAGTCGACTTAATCAATAGAGACAAGAAGAAGGAGATTCCTTCCACCAACCGAATTCACATCTTGGCAAAGAACTTGAAGCACTTACCGGTGAACCCATTCGAAACACCATTTTCACACTCATTTCCAGAGTATCTCACCACGATTATATTCTATCTAAAATTCTAAACCTTATTCATTCGCTCGTTCCGACCGACAATCATCCAGGAATAATATAAGAAGTCAACGAACTTCGCGCTCGAATAATCAATTTGGAGAATATGGTGTAAAATTTACCAGCTTCAGCAACATCACCGACACCAACAGTACCATCAATAAACAGCACCAATACCATCAACAATCCATGCCTTAACATCTCATTCTGTATCTCTAGTATAATCATCGTTCTACGTATCGTTCTACATCAATTATCTTCTTGCTTCATGGCGATTATGTAATCTCTAATGTTTTAGAGATTATGTATTCTAGTTCTGATGGTAAACCAAATGAGATTAATATCATATTAACTCATTAAATCCATGATTACATCTGAAGAAAATATATATGTATATATGTTTTCATAAAGATTGTAATTAAAAATTCTTTTGTACAAACTGTTAATGGTGAAAATATTTTAACAGGTAGGTAATACCCGAGGAATATTTAGATTTTACATTAATAAGTTACACTATACATTCTTCGAATCTGATTCAACAGTCAATTACTATCCTACTTACATCCACTGATATACGTATCCATTCACCGCAGAATAACTATTTTCATTCAATTTCATATTTGGATTTTGACCTATCAGAATTCAACAAGTGGCATAATGAAGAAAACATTGGATAAAATAATATTTGTTAGAAACAAACAAATTAACTATGATAAAAAATTTTGTTAAGAATCCACGCTAACTGTTCCTAGCTAATTGTTCCTAGCTAACTGATTACATTTATTTATAGCAATTTATTTATCGCAATTTATATTCTCGCAATTTTATTTATCGTCATTTAATTTCTATTATTTATTTTACGCACTTTAAATATCGGGACACGTATACAAGGTTTTGACATATTATATCGACGCATCTATATATATTATTTGGAATAACCATAGACACTCTATATGCGGTAATGTTTGAGTTAGCTATACAGGGTTGAGGTTGATTCTAAAATAATATATATACTTTGAGTTGTGATATCTGAGACATGTATACAATGGGTCACGATACGTATTAATTAATTCGAATATTATATATATGAATTATTGAACTACTAACTGTGGACTACTAATTGTGGACTACCAACATTAGACAATTAAAACGAATTAAAATATTGATTTTAACATATGAAACTAAACAATTCTTCAAGTTTGCCACTTGATTTCATCTTAAACCTCATTTGTATCTTGACGATTACAATCTGTGTTCAAACCTTTCATGATTCTTGAAAATACCTCAATCGAGAAGATGAACCAACCGCACTTCATCTATGGAAAAAAAGTTTGATGCATATAGTTATGCACCTGAAAACACTCGGAACCTGAGTAAACGTTTAACACGTATCTGTGCTAGCTCCTTTGGCATTGTTATTACCGAAAATAACATTGCAATTCTTTTTCAAATTAGCCAATTTTGTCACAGCTCCAGCAAATCAGCTTCATTTTTTCATTCAAATAAACCTTATTATAAAGATTACCCCTTCACCATCGTTACCGGGGAACCGTTTATATCCCACCACATTAGCAGTAAACTTACCAACAACTTCATTGATCTTTGACCTTCCAAAAATCATTATATGCATTGAAACCCTATCATGTACTCGTTTACATCTTGTAACAATAATTACCATACCAATTACCGGGAATTAGCAATCAGTATTTTGAATCTCACAACGTTTCTACATCAACAGTTATATGTATACATATAACATGTATCTCTTAGAATTATGATCTTCAATTCTAAAATTCTGAAAAGCACCCAGTTTATAAATCAGTTCTCTGAATTTTGGAAAGTGCTGATGAAGCAGCAAAAACTGTAAACGATTTTAACAGTCGAAAGTATGATGATAAAGAATAATGTGTTGGCAAAGCTCAGAAAAAGAGAAGGTTGGAACTAAAAAACGGATTGAGCAAATCATGAAGGAGGCTGTGGACCAATAACAAAGACTAAACCTGCCTTCAAAGAATCCAAATGATTCAGTATCTGCTGAAGTCATTAACGAATACTCTACTAGACCTTTAAGGACAAATCTTCCTCATCATCCTTTGATATTAGAAATTCTAAGATATCATCATATCCTTCATTATAAATATCCTTGATATTTCTGAAGATATTTTCATAACTATTCTTATCTGAAATCATTTATCTTTTCACGATATCAGTGTTACATCATAAAGGAAACTGTTTTAGTTTTAAAAATCTGAAAAATTCAAATTTAAAATACGAATGTTTTTGAAGTAGTGTTGGGAATTGAAGCATGAGTTAGTATAATATAATGACACTTGATCAACTTGATTATATTACAGTAAGTCATGCTGAGTTTCTAAAGAAACGTGATGATTCACATACCATAACGTCATCATGTACCATGTACACGACTCTTACATTTTTCCTAATCTCTAAACAAATCAAGAACATATTTTCTTGATAGTTCTATCTTATCTCTTGAATTCTGGTAATTTAACCAATCAAGATCGTGCTATTATAATTTCTCTCTTAGAACATTAGTCATGTTCATTCAAAACTTCATACCTTCGAATTCTGGACCATTATTCGCTTGACTTAAAGTCGGGAAGAGAAAACAAAAGGATGGAACAACAAAATATAAAGGAAACGAAGGGAGTGGATTAATAGTGAAATATCCGAGAGAGCAATCGAAATAGATTATTGCATCTAATCAAAGAAGGTTCGAATTTTCTTAATTACCGAAGAATCGAATATTATTACAAAGATTTCCTCTAAATCCCTTAAATTCCGGAAATCAATCGTGACTACGTCACCGGGTAAGACAATCCTACATTTACTCATTTCACTCTTTTGTGATAGCTTCACTCATACTCTTCACATAAACGAATTATTTTATCCATATTATTCACTGATGATAGACAACTCTAATTTCTAACTTGTATACGTCATTAAAACATTCTTATTGTCAGCCATGACCATCCCAATCAAATTTCAGGGATGAAATTTCTTTAACGGGTAGGTACTGCGAAGACCCGGAAATTTCCGACCAAATTTAAACTTAATCTTTATATGATTTCGACACGATAAGCAATGTCTGTAATATTAAAATCTCAAAAACTTTGAACTGTATTCATTTACCATTCGACTGCTCTCGACGATTCACGAACAATTAATTGTAAATAGATATGTGTGTGTATATATATATAAATAATAATTCGAAATATAATTTGAAGTATTATATGTTGTTGTTATTAAAAATTAATAAAATAAAAATAGGATATTATAATAATTATTATTTAAAATGTATCTCTCTATATAAATAAATTATATTAAAAAAATAAATATTAAATGTTTGTAACACTCGTTTGATGTTCCGATTGATATTAAGCAAGTTAAATTCAAACTTATGTAATTTTAAAATAAATGGTGATACGAAAATAAGTTCTATAAATTTTAGGCTTATTAAAAATGTATTTAGGAACTATTTGTTAAGTTTTAACACTTTTTATATTTTACCCAGAATTGAGAGGGACAGTTGATGTAATTTTTATTTAACAAATTAAGGATCAAATTTTATACCATAATGACCAAAATAAATAAATAAATATAGTTAATTTAAAAATATGGGATTTTTCTGAAGACTTTTATCCGCTCCTGATTTAACAACGGGGTATGAAATAATAGTCCGTGAAAAATGTCGGTAACATATATACAAATGATCCTCACGAGAAGTGTTTTAATTACTATTCGCACAGTTTAATTAAGATATTTATGTTACTATTTTTGGCCTAACTCTTATACCTCAATCAATATTACAGAGTAACTATGTCTCTCTCTCTCTCTCTCTCTCTTTCTATATATATATATATATATATATATATATATATATATATATATATATATATATATATATATATATATATATATATATATATATATCCACATAATCATGCATACAGATAGATACTTATATGATCAATCATCCACCACCCTCTCTTCTTCATGAACAAACCCACGAAACCACTAACAGTAACATCACCATCAGCCCGTAGTATGATATTGTCCGCTTTGGACACAAGCCGATCACCGACGGGCTACCCGTGCACGAGTACATTCCCCGGATCGCACCTACCCGCACGGTTTTAAACGCGTCATACCAGAAGAGGTATCCACACCCTTATAAGGAGTGCTTTGTTTTCCTCTCCCACCGATGTGGGACGAGTCTGTTAAAAATCTCCCCCCCTTCGGGACACTGCGTCCCCGCAGTGCACATCGATGCGGGCCCCAGCTCTGATACCATAAGTAACATCACCATCAGCCCATAGTATGATATTGTCCGCTTTGGACACAAGCCGATCACCGACGGGCTACCCGTGCACGAGTACAACCCCGGATCGCACTTTTACCAGGATGGGTGACCTCCTGGGAAAGTGCTTCTCGTGTGTGGTCGCTAAGAAAAAGCCGTGCGCCTGTGGGCAAAGCGGACAATATTGTGGTCATGTTAAGCTGGGGTGTTACAGAATGGTATCAGAGCCACTCATGTGCCGTTGGGGGTGGTGGGGCAAACCTCATCGAGGACGATGAGTCCCTAAGGGGGGGTGAATGTAACATCCTAGGCAAATCCCACATCGCCCACGAACATGAGTGATCATGGGATTATAAGGTAATACCCACGCTTAAATGACACAACGCGTTTTGGGATCACAGGCTGAGTAGAAGTGCGAGTACGTTATAGTTAAGCGTGCTCGGGCGAGAACACTACCAGGATGGGTGACCTCCTGGGAAAGTGCTTCTCGTGTGTGGTCGCCAAGAAAAAGCCGTGCGCCTGCGGGCAAAGCGGACAATATTGTGGTCATGTTAAGCTGGGGTGTTACACTAACACCTTCAAACCATCTTCATCCACCTTAAACCGCCATCATCAACAACCGTCACCTATGATGATCACCTATTTTCGCCATTCGGCTAACACCCTCAATCTTTCACCATCTTCTCGTTTATGTCGAAAAGCACAATCGTGAACCACTCAAACCCACAACAACCCGCCAACATAAACCACTCTTATTTCTTGTTTCATGTTATCGTGCTAAACCATTAAACCAAAGCCCATGATACTATTGATGTAATCAGCTATGAATTACCACTATCGATCACTATATTCACCCATGAATCATTGACTGCTGCGTTTCCCTTATGTGTTTTTGGTTCGACTTCAGCCCAAACAAAAAACACACGTAAACAAGCTGTTAATTGCTGTGTTGGACCGTTGCACATCGAAGACCCACTTCACTATCTTAAACTAAACAACCATCAAACTGCTATATCTACTTGTTTACTGTTTCGTTCAATCAATATCAAGAACAAATCATCTTCAACCATCTCATCGTAAACTCACCTTGTTCTCCTCCTTCGACCTAAAGCCACAACGAACCCACAACCATAACCCATTTCCATTATATTTGTCATCCGTTTCTTCATCGGTGAATAGCACGACAACAATCAACCGCTAACTGTTTATGCTTACAAGCTATTTTTCTGTTTTGTCATTAACAACTGCCGCACCACTCTCACCATCTATTAAACTGTTTTGTTTTGGTTTGAAAACACCACAACCGCCACCCTCAATCTCTTTCCTTCTCTCCCTCTCTCTCTCTCTCTTAATTTTCTCTGTAAATTCAAGATGGCCAAACACCTCATAATTTCAGCTGTTTCTGTTATTCTCTTCTATTTATGGGATTAGTTGAATATAACCACCATTACTTTATAATCACATATTACTCGGTACTGCTACTGCTCGATTGAACTCGCCACGAACACAAACAAACTCACCAAAAGCACCTACTGTAGTTACTTCTATTTCTGTTTTTCTGATTTTAGAAACCATAAATGATCAAACCTATCAACTAACGACTAATGCAGCTGTGATCTTTATTTTTTTCTGTTTAATATTACGGGGACAACAAGAAAGATAATGATGATTTAATAAAAATATGTTTTAATCATCGAAGACCCCACTCCCTTTTGTTCCGGTCGAGCTTTTTGAGAAGAACCCTACTCGATTATATTTTTTTTTTCGCTACAGCACCCATCAACGAATCCTTAGTTAATGGAACTTGGGCTGTTATTTTTTTTTAAACAAACCGAGAGCTTTTCTTGTTATTTAATTTGGATCGGGCTTCTTTTATTTAACTAATGGAATATAGATTTTTTTGGGCCATTGTACATGTTGTTGTGATTGGGCCGAGAGCTATAAAATTCGGTTGGGCTTATGAGGTTGCTGTTGGGCCGAAGTAATTTGGACTATGGTATGGATATGATGATGATACAGGTTATAATTAATCTGGATGAGTTTAAATCAGAAAAACTGTCACGGATGGATGGTTAGGGGATGTTTCGGGTTAGCGAGAGGTCAGGGGTTCGAGCCCGGGTGACGACAGTTTTTTTTAAAGCATGTTTGAAGGTAGTTTTCCATATAAAAATTATTATTATTCTCTTATTATTACTAGTATTCTAATTATTATTATTATTATTATTATTATAAGTATTATTTATGATAGTATTATTAATTTTATAACTTTAATATTATTGTCATTATGATGAATAGGTTATTATTATGATTAATATAAAAATAATACAAATTATTATTATTTTTTGTAAATATTAGTATTAGTAAAAAAAAAAAAATTATAATAGAATTGTTAATATTAACCTAAGTATTATTAGTTGTATTATCATGAGATTTATTATTACAAAATGATTAAAAACAGTATCATAACTATCATTAACAATAAAATAAATATTTTTACATTTATTAACATTAATATTATTATTATTATTATCATTAATAGAATTATTAACCTTATTATCTTATTAATAATATTAAGTATTATAATCATTTTTACCACTATTAATATTATTTTGGTATTATTATAACTACTATTATTAATTATTAATATACAAATGATATATTTAATACATATAACATAACAAAAATTAATATTTTATAAAAATAAATATATAATTTAAGATATAAAATAAAGTATATGTTTTTAAATGGAATCTAGTATAAATTTTATATTTTAACTACAAAATATATATAAATAATATATATGTATTAATAAATGAAAATTATAATATTTCTATTATATGTTTTAATAGAAATACAATTGATATAGGTTCGTGAATCCGAGGCTAACCCTGCATTGTTCAGTTTCTTCGTATGAATATTCTTACTACAAAATATCGTATTATGAGTTCATTTGATTCTCTTTCACTCTTTACATTTTTAGGACTGAGAATACATGCGCTGTTTTTATAACTGTTTTATTAAATGCTTTTGAGATATATTTTTAAACTGAGAATACATGAACTGTTTTTTTTTTTTATAAATGATTGACGAAATAGACACAAGTATTCAAAACTACATTCTATGATAGAATTATTTGGATTCAGAGGTTCGATTTCTATAAAGATTGTATTATCGACCATCGGTGAGATGATTTTGCATTGCACGACGCATTAGCTACCGAAATGGTTCGATTTAGTAGTTAGTAACGGTGAGATTATTTTGCATTGCACGATGCATTAGCTACCGTTTTAGCTACCCTCGGTGAATTTTTTTTGCATTGCACGATGCATTAGCTACCGTTGTAAAATTATTTACGGTCAGAAATTTTTGCATTACACGATGCATTAGCTACCGTTATTGAAATTATATTGTATTAACTACCACGGTGAGATAATTTTGCATTGCACGACGCATTAGCTACCGTTGGTGAGTTGTTTTGAAAGGTTCCGGTGTTCTTCATATGAATGATTTTATAGTAGGAGTAGACCTGTACAGATTGTTTTTGAAATATGAGTATCTTGTGGTCTATTTTATAATTGGAAATGATTGATTATGATAAAATAATGAACTCACCAACCTTTTGGTTGACACTTTAAAGCATGTTTATTCTCAGGTATTAAAGAAATCTTCCGCTGTGCATTTGCTCATTTTAGAGATATTACTTGGAGTCATTCATGGCATATTTCAAAAAGACATTGCATTCGAGTCGTTGAGTTCCACAAGATTATTATTAAGCCATTTATGATTTGGATATATTATGAAAGAGTATGCATGCCTATCAACTTCGATGAAATGAAAGTTTATCTTTTAAAAACGAATGCAATGTTTGTAAAATGTATCAAATAGAGGTCAAATACCTTACGATGTAATCAACTATTATGAATCGTTTATAATGTATATGAACGGGTCCTTTTAATATGTGCACTGTGTTTGACACCAACCATTCCTAGGGCGGTTGGGGACTTTCAACCATTCCTAGGGCGGTTGAAGTCCGTGTGAGGTCAACCATTCCAAGGGCGGTTGAGTTCATACCCTGCAGTCTGTATGCAGAGACTAGACCGGAAAGGACTATCGGTAGACTCTAGCCTGATCAGCTGGGGTCGTGTGCCCGTACAGGCCTTCGATCCTCATATTGTCTTTGTTTGTATGCTTGTTGGTTGTAAGCATATTAGCTTATTATAGTATGATGGATTGCTTAAGCTTAATCTGTAGTTAGATTCCATTCACTTAGCGGTACGCTAAGCCACCACATTCCTCCTCTACAGGTTTAGGTACTGCTGTTGGGATCGGGCCGTGAAGTGTGAAGACATGTTTGACTAGTAACTCTGATGTGGACAATTGTAACCGTGTTTGTAAAAACGTAACACCATTTATGAAAGTTAAACTTAATTACGTGGTTTTCTGTAATTATGAATAATGATGTCGTGTTTAGTAATCAAATGTCTTCTGCTGTGTTACATAAAAAAAATGGCCGGTTTTACAAATAATATTAAAATCTATTATATAAACGCAATTCAAGTTCAACACATTCATTACTACTAATGTTGTTTAACCTAGTTGCATGCAATCCAATTACCAAGTTTGATTGACTAGATCTAAACAAGTAAAGTGAATCGAATAATAGATCGGTGGATTAAGTGTTAATCAACCCTAAAATCATGTTATTTAATCATTAAGCACGGCAAGCAAGTGTATTAAAACATAGCAGATTCAAAACAGTTTAAATAATCATCACAAAAAATCAATTTATACAGATCTGGAAAAACTAGAAACTGCACTTAATGAAGCATGAAGCCAGTGGCTTGGGCTCAGTCAAGCCGGCCGCTTGAACTGAGGAAGCCGGCGGCTTCATCTGATTCCCAGACAAAGTTAGTTTTCATTCACGCAACCACTATGAACGTTTAGTTCATAATGGTAGACGAACAGTAATTAAAAACAATAGATAAAAATGAAAGAATGATAATAAAATAAGATATACATGTACCTTAAAGGTAAATTGAAGATAAAACTTTGAATTAAACTTGATTACAATGTTGAAACTTGGATAAAAACCCTAAAAACTAAGGATTTTCGTACTTAGGTGAAAACCATACAAAATAAACGAAACTGTACTATATTGGATATTCAAAACTGTAACAAATGGCCTCTATTAATAATGTTCAGAACTGGTGGCCAAGCCGGCGGCTTCAGGGTAAAACAAGGATAATATTCCTTTTTCATTAATTGTGATTTTCTTGAGACTGAGTATTACTATAGTCCCCAATACACAAGTGAATGGGAGACTAAAACTAATGACATTGTGAGTTGGTTGAAAATGACTCTTTATCAGAGGAAGTCAATTAATGTATTGAAATATAAAAAGAAACCGAAGTTGAGAAAGAAACTCCAACACAAGATGATCCAGAACGTTCAAGTTAGGTTCGTTCAAGTCAGGATGGATCAACTCAACAAATTCCAAAAGAAACATAACATTCAAGTCAGGAAGCAACTCAACAAATTCTAGATGAACAACAAAATTTAAGTTAGAAACCAACTCAACAAATTTAAGTTGAACCAGCTCAAGCAGGTCAGGATGAATCAAACGAAGGATATGTACTTCATCTAAGAGCTAACAGGGAAATTCCAGCCAAAATATATCATCCTGAAAAAGAAGATCCGTGATCGAGATATTCGATGGAGAATGTTGCCAAAGAAAATCTATCAGAAGAAGCAAAAAGGTTTAATTCTGAAATATACTCTGAAGACATACCAACCTTTATAAAAACAAGCCTTAACCTCTAAGAACTGGAGAAAGATAATGGAAGTTGAGATGGAATCTTTGAAGGAAAATGATTCATGAGAAAAATGTATCCTTTCTCAAGAAAAAAAACTAGTGAGATGTCGTTGGGTGTTTCAATAAAACACAAACAAGATGGCTGATAAGGCTAAAAAGGAACATATATTTCATAGCAATATCCCTCCTAAATAATAGATTTTTATATGTAATTGTATTATATTTTCATTGTAATTGTTTAAAGAAATAAATGTGAAGACGAAGCACGAAGATTAAAGAATTGAAGAAAAAGTGCCACTAAAGCCTGAAAAGTGCAACTAAAGCCATAGTACACTTAAAAGTGCCACTAAAAAGTGAGTAAAAGACTCGCACGGATTTTGAAATTTAAGGAGAACAATTTTTGTGCAAATTACAAATCGCGAAACGTAAAGTGCACGATATAAAATAGTACGAAAGGACGTTTGAAAATCCGGAACCAGGACATGAGTCAACTCTCAACGCTCGACGCAACGGACTAAAAATTACGAGTCAACTATGCACGAGAATATAATATAATATTTAAATAATTATATTAATTATTTAAATATTATAATTATATAAATAATATGTCGGCAAAGCAAAGTTCCAAACTTGGATGAGCTGTATTCACGATCTCCGCGACTCGCGGAGATCCCAGCCTTTTTCTATCGCGACTCGCGGAGCACAAGATTTCAGAAATGCCTATAAAAGGCTCGAGCATTTGGCCGAGTAAAATAACATAATAATAATAATACTACGTAGTATAATATAAATAAATATATATATATAATATATATATATATATATATATATATATATATATATATATATATATATATATATATATATATATATATATATATATATATATATATATATATATATATATATATATATATAGTATAGATTAGTGTTATATTAGATTAGTTTGGGTTATGTAAAAGTTATTTTTACGGGTTTTAAAGTCGGAGCTCTGTTCGTGTACCACTACGCGATAAATAATCAATGTAAGCTATGTTCTCCTTTTTAAATTAATGTCCCGTGCTTAAGTTATTATTATGCTTATTTGAGCCGAAGTAATCATGATGTTGGGCTAAAAATTAAAGACGGGGTAATTGGGCTTTGTACCATAATTGGGGTTTGGACAAAAGAACGACACTTGTGGAAATTAGACTATGGGCTATTAATGGGCTTTATATTTGTTTAAATAAATGATAGTTTGTTAATTTTAATATAAAGATTTACAATTGGATGTACCTATAAATAACCTTATACACTCGATCGGACACGATGGGCGGGATATTAATATGTACGAATAATCGTTCATTTAACCGGACACGGGAATGGATTAATAGTCTATGGAATTATTAAAACAGGGGTGAAATTATGTACAAGGACACTTGGCGTAATTGTTAACAAAGTGTTAAACCTTGGGTTACACGCAGTCGATATCCTGGTGTAATTATTAAACAAAGTATTAAAACCTTGTTACAGTTTAAGTCCTCAATTAGTTGGAATATTTGACTTCGGATATAAGGATAATTTGACGAGGACACTCGCACTTTATATTTATGACAGATGGACTGTTATGGACAAAAACCAGACGGGCATATTAAATAATCCAGGACAAAGAACAATTAAACCATGGGAATAAAATAAAAATCAACACGTCAAACATCATGATTACGGAAGTTTAAATAAGCATAATATATTTTATTTCATATTTCCTCGTACTTTTATTTATTGTCATTTTAATTATTGTTATTTATTTTTAGTTAAATATCGTCATTTACTTTACGCTTCGCTTAAAATATAAATCGACAAACCGGTCATTAAACGGTAAACCCCCTTTTATATATTATTATATATAATTATATATATTTTGTACAAATATAGTTGTTTAAAAATATAGTGTGCAATAAGCCCGCTCCCTGTGGAACGAACCGGACTTCCTAAAAACTATACTACTCTACGATTAGGTACACTGCCTATAGTGTTGTAGCAAGGTTTAGGTATATCCCATTTGTAAATAAATAATTAAAACTTGTGTAAAATTGTAGCATATTTAATAGTATTTCCTAGTAAAAATATAAACTATTTCGTACCCCCACGCTACGACATCAAGTTTTTGGCGCCGCTGCCGGGGAATCGGCGAAACGCTATATTTTTAATTTATTTTTGTATAAATATATTTATATATCATTTTAGAAAAGAAAAAAAAAAAACCTTTCTCAACCTCCGCGACTCGCGGAGTTTTGATGGTACGTGGAACCGCGACTCGCGGAGCCGCCCTGTCTGGCGCGCCTGAAACCCTAAACCGGCATTTATTACGGTATATTATTATTTATTATTATTAATAAACCCTAAATTAGTTAATTAATTTATTAATTAGTTTTAGTTTTATTATTATTTTGTTTATTTAGTTTAATTAGTTTTATTAAATTATAAAATTAATAGTTTTATTAAATAAATAATATAAAAATAATATTTTTATAAAAATTGTACTTTTTACGGATTTTAGTATATTTTTATATTTTGTCCCTTTTTATTTGTTTTTAGCGTAATATTTGTATGTTTTTCGCTCGTATTAAGTTTTAATCCATAGTTTTTGCCATAGTTATTTTTACTTCTAGATTTTTAGGCTTTGCCGTAAAATCCCTTAAGTGCTATTTCTTTAGACTAAGATTTAGGTGCTTTAGAATTTTGCGACGATTTTAAAATTTTAGTGCCTTTTAAGTCACGACGCGCTATTTTCTTATTTTTATTTTTCGACGTTTTTCGACACGCATTCTTTTTCTTTCTTATTTCTCGACGCTTTAGTTTTTAGGACTTAGAAATTTTCTCTATTTCTTATCTAATATCTCAAACGGAAAGAAAAATTATTTAAGTGGTTAAATTAATGGACGTTGACAATTTTCTGCTTCGTAGTAATAGTTGGATTTGTTAGTGGCTGAGTTATGAGCTTCCGATTTAAAGGGTTCTGGCTCCCTGCTGCATCTTTTGGCTATTCGATACGTGGGCAAAAGCAGAAAAGTCTATTAATTGGACAACTTATATAAGTTTTTCTATTTTTATAACTAATAGGATAATTAGTAAATGCACCATATTGTAGCTAAAATTTGGCCATCGCAATAAAATGAAAATTTTTGAAAACAAGGCTATGGAAACTCTTTTTGATATCCAAAATCAATTAAAACAATACTCTCAAACGGGTGTTGATGACAATTCGTTCGGTCAATCTTGGATCACGAATGACGAAACAATAACTGGTTGTGAAATCTGTGGAGATTATCACTCAACATGGGAATGTTATTATTACGTTCCTATGGAAAATTACGCACCCACGGAACCTGAATGGAATGATTATGAATAATACAATTCAAATTGGGATTATTCCCAAGAATATTTCCAAACTCAACAACCAGTAGACGAGGAAAATTACGTGTCTGAAAATTTATTAGACAATATGAAAATCAAACTCGAAGAACTCAATGCTCAAAATGAACAAATGAGAGAGTTTGTAAACCGGCAAGCTGAAACTCTATCAGACTACACACATGTTGATCTGAGGAGTATTGTGCAAGAAAATCTCATATCATCGAATTTTGATGAATTCGAGAGCTCCGAAATCACCAACTATCCCGATGATACTTTTTATTCAGTTTTACCAATTTCACAACATATCGACACATTAGCCTCTACCGACGAATTCAACGATCCATCAATGGATGAAAAAGAAGAAGTAAGGGTGACAAATTGGTACTCTTGGGAAAACGATAACGTTGAAAATTTTACCCCCGAGACCAAAGTGGTGGGACCGATAAGTACCGTTAATGAAGAAGAATCTACTTCGATCCCGAAATTCACCATTCCACAAACTTCCAACCCAATATTCTCAATAGATGAGTCATCTATCGAAGATGAACTACGAGCTGTAATAGATAATGACACCTCAGATTTCACCCAATTGGGTAATAGAAGTGAAACCTTTAATCCTGAGAATAAAAGGAAGGAAATGTTAGGAATTGTCCACCCTATAATATGTATGTCGGTGTATATCGATCCATTTGACCAAGAACCAGAAAAGAGACATATCCATTTACTAAAAGCTACACTTAAAAAAGAATTAAGTAGTGACGATCGGGTGAATCTAAACTTTAAACCCATTGATATATCATACACCACCCGAGATATAAATAACTGGCTCACTATTTTAATTCGTGGAACTTATTCTACCGACTTCACATGTCGTCAGCTAAGTGTGGGGAAGTTTAACCCCACTTAACGTTAAATTAGGGGTTCGGGTTAGTGCATAACTCGTTAATAAAAATGCACGATTAGGGTAAAAGACGCATTTTCAAAAATTATCAAACAGTTCAGAAAAGCAACCGTTTTTGAAAAGAAAAAAAAAAACATGTGTGATAAAACAAGAAGGAATGAACGATGAGGTGCACCATCTATCATCCTGCAAATTTATGGTATCTTTAACTACTTTCTACACTAATCACCCTCATGAATTTATAATTATAGTCTGATTTCATGCAAATGAGGGCATTGCATGATCTGAAGTGTGGGGAAGGGTTATAAATTCTCTCGGATTTACACTTGGTTTTATTTGCCAAATTTTGTGAAAATTTGAAAAATTTTCAACTAAATGAATTCAAAATCATATTTATATATATATATGAACGGTGAAAACTAGGTGTTAATACCGAAATTATCGTTACCTCAGAAAGGACATAAATTGAGAAACAACCCAAAACGCTTGAATTCATTTAAAATGGAATATAAGAGAATAAAAAGGCAAAGAACATAATAAATAAAAGCTAAGTGTGGGGAGAATATACCAAGTTATTCAATAAAAAAAATTATCTATCACATGTTTCCGTAAAGTTATTGCAGGTGCTTTTGTTTTGGACTAAATTAACTGTTTTACCCGATGAAAGAAAAGAAAAGTTGGATCTACACGATGAATCAATTCCATCATTAAAAGGAAGTAAAGTCTTCTGAAAAAGACACGCGCTTCTTGATTTAGGTCAAGAAGATGTCGTCCAGACCAGCTGTAGGTTGACGAAAAATCTAGAAAAGTCATCACTAAAATCAGCAGGAAATCCACGGACCTCAGCATCAAACAGGGTCGCCAAGTGGTCAGACTTATCCTAACCATGAGAGGATCTGTCTTGTAAAATGGGGAGGGCGCCGTGCAAATTAGCTTGATAAGACTAATGAATCAGATCCCCAGAAAGGATAATCTCCTTAAAGATTAAAAATCAGCTTTTAAGACTGATATTACTCAATCCTTGGGATTGACCTTAAAGATTGAGAATTACAAACTCATGGAATTCGATGATATCTAAACTCGAGCTTGAACGAGAAAATATTTTGATCAAAATTATAAACCGATTTGTTTTCTGAAAAACTATTTTCAATGCGTTCATTACCATTGAACGTAAAATCCTAGGAATTCACCTGGAATTCATTAGGTCACCTGAACCAAATCAGGTGTCAACCGTAAGAACGGTGGTTGCATAGCATGGTCGGAGACAGGACCTTATGCTAGACCGAAAAATCATAGGATGATCTTTACTATTGCTCCTACAAAGGATAGTAATAGCATCCGACACGTTTATAGACCATAATCAAAAGCAAGTCACGGGACATTGCCTTAACAGTTTCTTGTTCATCGCTTTCCTTTACAACCAGACGGTAGTTTACCGAAAGGTAATACACGGAGCAAGTATACTGGACGTGTTGCTTTCTCAATACAAGGTTAGCAAGTGGGTAACACAAAACCACAAGTGTTGTGCTAAAATTTTCAAATCTGAAACCCACACAACCCACAAAAATAATTTGCAAACACCGGTGAGGGGTTATTCCGGAAAACTTATCTAGGGTAAAAACTAGATTGAATTTTCAAAAGATCAAATTTTTTCATAAAGATCCAATTTCTTTACGGATCTAAATTTTCATAGTCATGTGGGACTGTAAACCACCTTTCAAATGTGCACTTTGCTTTGGAAACCGAAAGTAAATCGGCTATTTGATTGCAAGTGTCGTTGACCTAAACCCAAGGCAACTGTGGATGACACACCCACCTTTAACCATGGTTCTATCGTTACTATCATTATTTATACCACCATATCAAAATCACTAATGTACAAAGTGTGATGAATAAAAAAGTGATTCATGTATGTTTTTATTTCAAGTTCTGTATTGCTTGAGGACAAGCAACGCTCAAGTGTGGGGATATTTGATAAGGCTAAAAAGGAACATATATTTCATAGCAATATCCCTCCTAAATAATAGATTTTTATATGTAATTGTATTATATTTTCATTGTAATTGTTTAATAAATAAATGTGAAGACGAAGCACGAAGATTAAAGAATTGAAGAAAAAGTGCCACTAAAGCCTGAAAAGTGCCACTAAAGCCATAGTACACTTAAAAGTGCCACTAAAAAGTGAGTAAAAGACTCGCACGAATTTTGAAATTTAAGGAGAACAATTTTTGTGCAAATTACAAATCGCGAAACGTAAAGTGCACGATATAAAATAGTACGAAAGGACGTTTGAAAATCTGGAACCAGGACATGAGTCAACTCTCAACGCTCGACGCAACGGACTAAAAATTACGAGTCAACTATGCACGAGAATATAATATAATATTTAAATAATTATATTAATTATTTAAATATTATAATTATATAAATAATATGTCGGCAAAGCAAAGTTCTAAACTTGGATGAGCTGTATTCACGATCTCCGTGACTCGCGGAGATCCCAGCCTTTTTCTATCGCGACTCGCGGAGCACAAGATTTCAGAAATGCCTATAAAAGGCTCGAGCATTTGGCCGAGTAAAATAACATAATAATAATAATACTCCGTAGTATAATATAAATAAATATATATAATATATATATATATATATATATATATATATATATATATATATATATATATATATATATATATATATATATATAGTATAGATTAGTGTTATATTAGATTAGTTTGGGTTATGTAAAAGTTATTTTTACGGGTTTTAAAGTCGGAGCTCTGTTCGTGTACCACTACGCGATAAATAATCAATGTAAGCTATGTTCTCCTTTTTAAATTAATGTCTCGTGCTTAAGTTATTATTATGCTTATTTGAGCCGAAGTAATCATGATGTTGGGCTAAAAATTAAAGACGGGGTAATTGGGCTTTGTACCATAATTGGGGTTTGGACAAAAGAACGACACTTGTGAAAATTAGACTATGGGCTATTAATGGGCTTTATATTTTTAACTAAATGATAGTTTGTTAATTTTAATATAAAGATTTACAATTGGATGTACCTATAAATAACCATATACACTCGATCGGACACGATGGGCGGGATATTTATATGTACGAATAATCGTTCATTTAACCGGACACGGGAATGGATTAATAGTCTATGGAATTATTAAAACAGGGGTGAAATTATGTATAAGGACACTTGGCGTAATTGTTAACAAAGTATTAAACCTTGAATTACATGCAGTCGATATCCTGGTGTAATTATTAAACAAAGTATTAAAACCTTGTTACAGTTTAAGTCCTTAATTAGTTGGAATATTTGACTTCGGATATAAGGATAATTTGACGAGGACACTCGCACTTTATATTTATGACAGATGGACTATTATGGACAAAAACCAGACGGGCATATTAAATAGTCCAGGACAAAGAACAATTAAACCATGGGAATAAAATAAAAATCAACACGTCAAACATCATGATTACGGAAGTTTAAATAAGCATAATATATTTTATTTCATATTTCCTCGTACTTTTATTTATTGTCATTTTAATTATTGTTATTTATTGTTAGTTAAATATCGTCATTTACTTTACGCTTCGCTTAAAATATAAATCGACAAACCGGTCATTAAACGGTAAACCCCCTTTTATATATTATTATATATAATTATATATATTTTGTACAAATATAGTTGTTTAAAAATATAGTGTGCAATAAGCCCGCTCCCTGTGGAACGAACCGGACTTCCTAAAAACTATACTACTCTACGATTAGGTACACTGCCTATAGTGTTGTAGCAAGGTTTAGGTATATCCCATTTGTAAATAAATAATTAAAACTTGTGTAAAATTGTAGCATATTTAATAGTATTTCCTAGTAAAAATATAAACTATTTCGTACCCCCACGCTACGACATCAATGGCACTATTCAGAGACATAAAGCCTAGCTCATAGAGAAAAGATACACTAAGACTTACATGATCGACTACTCCGAGACACTCTGTTGCTGCAAAAAAGAGTGTCCCCTTCACCAATTTCACGTGAAGAATGTGTTTCTCCATGGTGAACTCAAAGAAGAGGTCTATATGGAAGCCCTACCAGGATTCATGAGAAACTTCAAAAACATAGAAGTTTTTCGCCTTAAAAGGTCATTATATGGGTTAAAACAGTCCCCTCGGGCTTCCCATTATTTTGGGAAGTTTACCTATGCCATGAAAACATATGACTATAAACAAATCAATTTAGATCTTTTTCATACAAAAAAAGTCAACTGGTAACTTGCTTGGTTATCTATGTCGATGACCTGAAAATTATAGAAATGACAGAGATGAACTTTTTAACTTTAGGACAAATCAATCAAGAGAATTTGAAATGAAAGATCTTAGAAGGTTAAAATAATTCTGGGGTATGAAAGTTTCGAGATCTCAAAAAGGAATATTTTTCTACCAAATAAAATATTATCTTGATTTACTTGCTGAAACGGAGATGATAGACTGCAAACCAGCTGAACCCATGCAATTCCAAACCAAAAGTTGTTTATAGAAGAAGGATTTGAACCTGCAGATCAAGAACAATATCAAAGGATCGTTGGAAATATGATATACCTTGCTCATACTCGCTCAGATATAGCATATGTGTAGTGACCCGAACTTTTCCATGTTTATATATATATTAAATGAAATTGTTATTTACATGATTAAGTGTTTCCAACATGTTAAGCAATCAAACTTGTTAAGACTTGATTAATTGAAATAGGTTTCATATAGACAATTGACCACCCAAGTTGACCGGTGATTCACGAACGTTAAAACTTGTAAAAACTATACGATGACATATATATGGTTATATATATAGTTAACATGATTTTATTATAAGTATGTGTCTCATTAGGTATTTTAACAATGAGTTATATACATAAAAATGAGACTATTAATTTAAGAAACTCGAAAACGATATATATAACGATTATCGTTATAACAACGTCTTACTAGGTACATATGAATCATATTAAGATATTGATACACTTGGTTAATTATGTTAAATGATAAGTAAATATATTATTAAGTGTATTAACAATGAGATACATATGTAAAAATAAGACTACTAACTTAATGATTTCGAAACGAGACATATATGTAATGATTATCGTTGTAACGACATTTAACTGTATATACATCATACTAAGATATATTATATATCATAATATCATGATAATATAACAATTTAACATCTCATTTGTTATAATAAACAATGAGTTAACAACATTCAACAAGATCGTTAACCTAAAGGTTTCAAAACAACATTTACATGTAACGACTAACGATGACTTAACGACTCAGTTAAAATGTATATACATGTAGTGTTTTAATATGTATTCATACATTTTTGAAAGACTTCAAGACACTTATCAAAATACTTCTACTTAACAAAAATGCTTACAATTACATTCTCGTTCAGTTTCATCAACAATTCTACTCGTATGCACCCGTATTCGTACTCGTACAATACACAGCTTTTAGATGTATGTACTATTGGTATATACACTCCAATGATCAGCTCTTAGCAGCCCATGTGAGTCACCTAACACATGTGGGAACCATCATTTGGCAACTAGCATGAAATATCTCATAAAATTACAAAAATATGAGTAATCATTCATGACTTATTTACATGAAAACAAAATTACATATCCTTTATATCTAATCCATACACCAACGACCAAAAATACCTACAAACACTTTCATTCTTCAATTTTCTTCATCTAATTGATCTCTCTCAAGTTCTATCTTCAAGTTCTAAGTGTTCTTCATAAATTCCAAAAGTTCAAGTTTCATAAAATCAAGAATACTTCCAAGATTGCAAGTTTATTTCCAAGTTTTCTAAATCCATTCCAAGTAATCATCCAAGATCAAGAAACCTTTATTATTTACAGTAGTTTATCTTTCTAATACAAGGTAATAATCATATTCAAACTTTAATTCAATTTCTATAACTATAACAATCTTATTTCGAGTGAAAATCTTACTTGAAATTGTTTTCGTGTCATGATTCTGCTTCAAGAACTTTCAAGCCATCCAAGGATCCTTTGAAGCTAGATCTATTTTTCTCATTTCCAGTAGGTTTATCCAAGGAACTTGAGGTAGTAATGATGTTCATAACATCATTCGATTCATACATATAAAGCTATCTTATTCGAAGGTTTAAACTTGTAATCACTAGAACATAGTTTAGTTAATTCTAAACTTGTTCGCAAATAAAAGTTAATCCTTCTAACATGACTTTTAAAATCAACTAAATACATGTTCTATATCTATATGATATGCTAACTTAATGATTTAAAACCTGGAAACACAAAAAACACCGTAAAACCGGATTTACGCCGTCGTAGTAACACCGCGGGCTGTTTTGGGTTAGTTAATTAAAAACTATGATAAACTTTGATTTAAAAGTTGTTATTCTGAGAAAATGATTTTTATTATGAACATGAAACTATATCCAAAAATCATGGTTAAACTCAAAGTGGAAGTATGTTTTCTAAAATGGTCATCTAGACGTCGTTCTTTCGACTGAAATGACTACCTTTACAAAAATGACTTGTAACTTATTTTTACGACTATAAACCTATACTTTTTCTATTTATATTCATAAAATAGAGTTCAATATGAAACCATAGCAATTTTATTCACTCAAAACGGATTTAAAATGAAGAAGTTATGGGTAAAACAAGATTGGATAATTTTTCTCATTTTAGCTACGTGAAAATTGGTAACAAATCTATTCCAACCATAACTTAATCAACTTGTATTGTATATTATGTAATCTTGAGATACCATAGAAACGTATACAATGTTTCGACCTATCATGTCGACACATCTATATATATTTCGGAACAACCATAGACACTCTATATGTGAATGTTGGTGTTAGCTATACATGGTTGAGGTTGATTCCAAAATATATATAGTTTGAGTTGTGATCAATACTGAGATACGTATACACTGGGTCGTGGATTGATTCAAGATAATATTTATCGATTTATTTCTGTACATCTAACTGTGGACAACTAGTTGTAGGTTACTAACGAGGACTGCTGACTTAATAAACTTAAAACATCAAAATATATTAAAAGTGATGTAAATATATTTTGAACATACTTTGATATATATGTATATATTGTTATAAGTTCGTGAATCAACCAGTGGCCAAGTCTTACTTCCCGACGAAGTAAAAAATCTGTGAAAGTGAGTTATAGTCTCACTTTTAAAATCTAATATTTTTAGGATGAGAATACATGCAGGTTTTATAAATGATTTACAAAATAGAAACAAGTACGTGAAACTACATTCTATGGTTGAATTATCGAAATCGAATATGCCCCTTTTTATTAAGTCTGGTAATCTAAGAATTAGGGAACAGACACCCTAATTGACGCGAATCCTAAAGATAGATCTATTGGGCCTAACAAATCCCATCCAAAGTACTGGATGCTTTAGTACTTCGAAATTTATATCATATCCGAAGGGTGTCCCGGAATGATGGGGATATTCTTATATATGCATCTTGTTAATGTCGGTTACCAGGTGTTCACCATATGAATGATTTTTATCTCTATATATGGGATGTGTATTGAAATATGAAATCTTGTGGTCTATTGTTACGATTTGATATATATAGGTTAAACCTATAACTCACCAACATTTTTGTTGACGTTTAAAACATGTTTATTTTCAGGTGAATACTAAGAGCTTTTGCTATTGCATACTAAAATAAGGACAAGATTTGGAGTCCATGTTTGTTTGATATTGTGTAAAAACTGCATTCAAGAAACTGATTTCGATGTAACATATTTGTATTGTAAACCATTATGTAATGGTCGTGTGTAAACAGGATATTTTAGATTATCATTATTTGATAATCTACGTAAAGCTTTTTAAACCTTTATTTATGAAATAAAGGTTATGGTTTGTTTTAAAAATGAATGCAGTCTTTGAAAAACGTCTCATATAGAGGTCAAAACCTCGCAACGAAATCAATTAATATGGAACGTTTTTAATCAATAAGAACGGGACATTTCAGTTGGTATCCGAGCGTTGGTCTTAGAGAACCAGAAATTTGCATTAGTGTGTCTTATCGAATTTGTTAGGATGCATTAGTGAGTCTGGACTTCGACCATGTTTTTTTTTAAAATGATTGCTTAACATTTTTGTTGGAAACTATATATTATTAACATGTATATATTATGTGATATATTAATCTCTTAACATGTTTGATATTGTGTGATAGATGTCTACCTCTAGCACAAATCTCATTGACTCACCTAATAATAACGAAGAGTCGAATATATATTGGACTGATTCACAAGTTCCCGAAGAAGAACCGGAAGAAGAATCAGAACCGGAAGAGGAGGAACCGGAGGAGGAAATAGAACCGGTGGGAGAAATACTAAAACGGTTAAGTAAAAGAAAATCCTCAACCAACCGACCAAGGTTAATTATGGTCAATGGTGTTTCCGCCAAGGAAGCAAATTATTGGGAGGATTACCAATTCTCCGATGAATCGGATTCCGACGAGAATTCCGATGATGTTATAGAAATTACCCCAACTGAATTTAAAAAGGCAAAAGAAAATAATAAGGGAAAGGGCATAAAAATAGAGAATTCTAATTCCAACCTCGATGAACTTTATATGTATCGTCAACCCCCGAAGCCCTTAAGTTGTAACAATGACCCAGGAACCTCTAAACCACCAGGTTTTTCTAAACCGTTGTGGAAAACAACAGCTCGTATTAGGGGAACATCATATATCCCTAGAAACTTGTCAAAACGAACCAAAACCGAAGAAGAAGAAACGAGCGAGTCGGAATAAGATAGTTGTATTCATGTGGTGTGATAGTGCTCCAAATAAACATATATTTAGTAGCAATATCCTCCCAATATGTAAATTATGTAGTTGTAATTGTCCTATTTTAAGTTGTAATCGTTTATATTAAATAAGTGCGAAGACAAAAGGCGAAAACGACGATTTGAAGACGCAAATGACCAAAAAGCTCAAATGTACAAGATACAATCCAAGTGGTTCAATTTATTGATAAGAAACGTCTAAAAATGACAAGAGTACAAGTTGCGGAACGCAAAGTACAAGATATTAAATTATACGAAAGGACGTTCGAAAATCCGGAACCGGGACATGAGTCAACTCTCAACGCTCGACGCAACGGAATAAAAATTACAAGTCAACTATGCACATAAATAAAATATAATATATAAATAATTCTTAAAAATTATATATATATATTATATTATTATTTAATAACGTCGGCAGACTAAGATCCAAAATGATGTGAGCTGGAAAATCAAACTCCACGACTCGCGGAGTTTGAAGGCCAAAAACTCCACGACTCGCGAAGTTTGAAAAATCAAAAATCCCTATAAAAGGCCACGAATTCTGCGAGTTTAAAAACATAATAATAATAATACTCCGTAGTATAATATAAATAAATATATAATATATATATATATATATATATATATATATATATATATATATATATATATAGTATAGATTAGTGTTATATTAGATTAGTTTGGGTTATGTAAAAATTATTTTTACGGGTTTTAAGGTCGGAGCTCTGTCCGTGTAACACTACGCGATAAATACTCAATGTAAGTTATGTTCTCCTTTTTAAATTAATGTCTCGTACTTAAGTTATTATTATGCTTATTTAATACCGAAGTAATCATGATGTTGGGCTAAAAATATTAAAATTGGGTAATTGAGCTTTGTACCATAATTGGAGTTTGGATAAAAGAAAGACACTTGTGGAAATTAGACTATGGGCTATTAATGGGTTTTATATTAACTAAACAATACCTTGTTAATTTAATATACAAACTTATAATTTGACTTATTTATATATAACCACATACGCTTGACTGGGTACGGTGGGCGGGATATCTATAAATACCAATAATTATTCATTTTACCGGACACGGAACTAGATTAATAGTTAATAGACTTGTTGAAACAGGGGTGAATTACATTCAAGGGTAATTGGTGTAATTGTTAACAATGTAGTAAAACCTTGGTTTACACGCAGTCGATAACCTGGTGTATTCATTAAATAAAGTATTAAAACCTTGTTACAATTCGAATCCCCAATTAGTTGGAATATTTGACTTCGGGAATAAGAATAATTTAACGAAGGCTTTCGCTCTTTATATTTATGACTGATGGACTATTATGGACAAATCCGTATGGACATATTAAATAATCCAGGACAAAGAACAACTAACCCATGGGCATAAAACTAAAAATCAACACGTCAACCATCATGGTTACGGAAGTTTAAATAAGCATAATATATTTTATTTCATATTTCCTCGTACTTTTATTTATTGTCATTTTAATTATTGTTATTTATTTTATATTGTTATATAAATATCGTCATTTACTATACGTTTCGCTTAAAATATAAATTGACAAACCGGTCATTAAACGGTAAACCCCCTTTTATATATTATTATATATAATTATATATATTTTGTACAAATATAGTTGTTTAAAAATATAGTGTGCAATAAGCCCGCTCCCTGTGGAACGAACCGGACTTGCTAAAAACTATACTACTCTACGATTAGGTACACTGCCTATAGTGTTGTAGCAAGGTTTAGGTATATCCCATTTGTAAATAAATAATTAAAACTTGTGTAAAATTGTAGCATATTTAATAGTATTTCCTAGTAAAAATATAAACTATTTTTTACCCCCACGCTACGACATCAAGTTTTTGGCGCCGCTTCCGGGGAACTCGGCGAAACACTATATTTTTAATTTATTTTTGTATAAATATATTTATATATATTTTTAGAAAAACAATATAAAATTAAAAAAAAACACATTTTTCAAACTCCACGACTCGCGGAGTTTGCAGGCTTAAAACTCCACGACTCGCGGAGCCGCCCTGACCTGCCAGACCAGAAACCCTAATCGCATTTAATACGGTGTAATAATTATTATTATTAATTAATTAAGATTTAGGTTTTAATTAAATTAATATTTAATTTTAATTATTTAGTTATATTAAGTTTTAATTAGTTTTATTTATATATTTAAATTAATACTCTTATAAAATAAATAGATAAAAATAATATTTTTATAAAAATTGTACTTTTTACAACTTTAAGTTTATTTTTATTTTTTTGTTTATTTTTATTTGTTTTTAGCATAATATTTGTATTTTTATTGTTCGTAGCTAGTTTTAAATTTAGTATTTTGCCGTAGCTTATTTTTATTTCTAGATTTTTAGGCTTTGCCGTAAAATCCCTTAAGTGCTTTTTCTTTAGATTAAGATTTAGGCGCTTTAGAATTTTACGACGCCGTTTTAAATTTTAGTGCCTTTTAAGTTATTGCCGTTTTGGATATAGAATTCTTTTAATCTTTAATACCTCTAGGTGTAACTTTTAGATTCAATTTTTAGACTTTTAAGTTTCGACGTTTTTCTTTCTTATTTTTATTTTTCGACGTTTTTCGACGCGTACTCTTTTTCTTTCTTATTTCTCGACACGCTAGTTTTTAGGACTTAGAAATTTTCTCTATTTATTCTCTAAAATTTCAAAACGAAAAATTATTTTAAGCGGTTAAATTGATAGACATCCAAATTTTCTGCTTCGTAGTAATAGTTGGATTTGTTAGTGGCTGAGTTGTGAGCTTCCAATTTAAAGGGTTATGGCTCCCTGCTGCATCTATTGGCTATTCGAAACGTGGGCAAAAGCAGAAAAGTCTATTAATTTGATAACTTATATAATTTTTATATTTATAACTAATAGGATAATTAGTGAATGCACCACATTGTAGCTAAAATTTGGCCATCGCAATAAAATGGAAAATTTTGAAAACAAGGCCTCGGAAACTCTTTATGACATCCGAAATCAATTTAATCAATACTCTCAAACGGGTGTTGATGACAATTCGTTCGATCAATCTTGGATCACGAATGACGAAACAATAACTGGTTGTGAAATTTGTGGAGATTATCACTCAACATGGGAATGTTATTATTACGTTCCTATGAAAAATTATGCACCCATGGAACCTGAATGGAACGATTATGAGGAATACAATTCTAATTGGGATTATTCACAAGAATATATCCAAACTCAACAACCAGAAGAAGAGGAAAATTATGTGCCTGAAAATTCTTTAGATTATATGAAAATCAAACTCGAAGAACTTGATGCTCAAAATGAACAAATGAGAGAGTTTGTAAATCGGCAAGCTGAAACTCTATCAGATTACACACCTGTTGATCTGAGGAGTCGTGTGCAAGAAAATCTCATATCATCGAATTTTGATGAATTCGAGAGCTCCGAAATCACCAACTATCCCGATGATACTTTTTATTCAGCTTTACCAATTTCACAACATATCGACACATTAGCCTCTACCGACGAAATCATCGACCAATCAATGAATGAAGAAGAAGTAAGGGTGACAAATTGGTACTCTTGGAAAAATGATAACGTTGAAAATTTTACCCCCGAGACCAAAATAGTGGGACCGATAAGTACCGTTAATGAAGAAGAATCTACTTCGATCCCGAAATTTACTATTCCACAACTTTCCAACCCAATATTCTCAATAGACGAGTCATCTACCAAAGATGAACTACGAGCTGTAATAGATAATGACAGCTCGGATTTCACCCAATTGGGTAATAGAGGTGAAAACTTCGATCCCGAGAATAAAAGGAAGGAAATGTTAGGAATTGTCCACCCTATAATATGTATGTCGGTGTATATCGATCCATTTGACCAAGAACCAGAAAAGAGACATATCCATTTACTAAAAGCTACACTTAAAAAAGAATTAAGTAGTGATATTCGGGTGGGTCTAAACTTTAAACCCATTGATATATTTTATACCACCCGAGATGTAAATAACTGGCTCACTATTTTAATTCGTGGAACTTATTCTACCGACTTCACATGTTGTCAGCTAAGTGTGGGGAAGTCTAACTCCACTTAACGTTAAATTAGGGGTTCGGGCTAGTGCATAACTCGTTAATAAAAATGCATGATGAGTTAGGGTAAAAGATGTATTTTCAAAACTTAGATAACAGTTCAGAAAAGCAACCGTTTTTGAAGAAAAACATGTGTGATAAAACAAGAAGGAATGAACGATGAGGCGAACCATCTATCATTCGACGACCTTTGTAATTACAAACTGGGTATTTTCAATCACTTTTCTACACTAATCACCCTCATGAATTTATAATTAGAGTCTGATTTCATGCAAATGAGGGCATTGCATGATCTTAAGTGTGGGGAAGATTATAAATTCTCTCGGGTTTACACTTGGTTTTATTTGCCAAATTTTGTGAAAATTTGAAAAATTTTAAACTAAATGAATTCAAAATCATGTTTATATATATTTATGAACGGTGAAAACTAGGTGTTAATACCAAAATTATCGTTACCTCGGAAAGGACATAAATTGAGAAACACCCTAAAACGCTTGAATTCATTTAAAATGAAATAAAGGAGAATAAAAAGGCAAAGAAAGAAACTAAGTGTGGGGAGAATGTACCTAGTATTCAATTAAAAACTATCTAGCACATGTTTCTGTAAAGTTTATTGCAGGTGCTTTTGTTTTGGACTAAATTAACTATTTTACCCGATTTACTGTAATGAAAGATGGATCTACACGATGAATCAATTCCATCATTAAAAGGAAGTAAAGTCTTCCGAAAAAGACACGCGCTTCTTGATTTAAGTCAGGAAGTTATCGTCCTGACCAGCTGTAGGTTGACGAAAAATCTAGAAAAGTCATCACTAAAATCAGCAGGAAATCCACGGACCTCAGCATCAAACAGGGTCGCCAAGTGGTCAGACTTATCCTAACCATGAGAGGATCTGTCTCATAAAATGGGGAGGGCGCCGTGCAAATTAGCTTGATAAGACTAATGAATCAGACCCCCAGTAAGGATAATCTCTTTAAAGATTAAAAATCAGCTTTTAAGTCTGATATTACTCAATCCTTGAGATTGACCATAAAGATTGAGAATTCAAACTCATGGAATTCAATGATATCTAAACTCGAGCTTGAACGAGAAAATATTTTGATCAAATTACAAACTGATTTGTTTTCTGAAAACCTATTTTTAATGCGTTCATTACCATTGAACGTAAAATCCTAGGAATTCACCTGGAATTCATTAGGTCACCTGAACCAAATCAGGTGTCAACCGTAAGAACGGTGGTTGCATAGCATGGTCAAAGACAGGACCTTGTGCCAGACCGAAAAATCATAGGATGATCTTTACTATTGCTCCTACAAAGGATAGTACTAGCATCCGACACGTTTATAGACCATAATCAAAAGCATGTCATTAGACATTGCCTTAACAGTTGCTTGTTCATTGCTTTCCTTTACAACCGGACGGTAGTTTACCGAAAGGTAATATACGGAGCAAGTATACTGGACGTGTTGCTTTCCTAATACAAGGTTAGCAAGTGGGTAACACAAAATCTCAAGTTTTGAGCTAAAATTTTCAAATCTGAAACCCACAAAACCCACAAAAATATTTTGCAACACCGGTGAAGGGTTATTCTGGAAAACTTATCGAGGGTAAAAGCTAGATTGAATTTTCAAAAGATCAAATATTTTAATAAAGATCCAATTTCCTTAAGGATCTACATTTTCATAGTCATGTGGGACTGTAAACCGCCTTTCAAAGGTGCACTTTGCTTTGGAAACCAAAAGTAAATCGGCTATTTGATTGCAAGTGTCGTTGACCTAAACCCGAGGCAACTGTGGATGACACACCCACCTTTAACCATGGTTCTATCGTTACTATCATTGTTTATACCGTCATCTCAAAATCACTGATGTATAAAGTGTGAAGAATAAAGAAGTGATTCGTGTGATGTATTATATTATTTCAAGTTATGTATTGCTTGAGGACAAGCAACGTTCAAGTGTGGGGATATTTGATAGTGCTCCAAATGAACATATATTGTAACAACCCAAAACATACCGCGTATAAAACCCCGTTAAATTTCATGACACAAAAAAAAAAAAAAATTTGCTGTCTGACCCAGTTGCGCGGCGCGCCAACAGGTTGCGCGGCGCGCAGAACCTGTCTGGCAGCCCGCTGTCCCATTTTACTTAAAATGCCAAAATGTTTGACCCGTTCCCGATGTCTTTAGCCAAAACGCTTTTAACCATGAATTCATATATATAAAACTAGCACATTTAATTAATAAAATTAAGTTTATGAAGTGGGTCCCACATTGACCCATTTTGCCACCTTAAGTACCAAAATTCAACATTTGACCAAAAGACTTTAATACAATACAAAGCCGAGCATGGCGATTGGGGATACGCTACCCAATCCTAAATGATCCAAAAGCAAGTCACTAAAGCAACTATGCATGTCTTCTAGTCCTCGCGCTTACCCGAGCCACCGTCCGCATCGTATCTATAAAAAGAGTCAACAACGAGAGGGTAAGCTAATGCTTAGTGAATGATGATATACTACATACATATATATGTATAAAATGAATACGCCACACAAAACAAATACCGCATACCGAAGCATCCAAGTATAAAGCGTCTACACTAAGCATACCGTACGATCTAAGCAACGAGCTAAAGATACAACACAAAAGATAGTCCATCAACGACAAAGTAAACATCGCCAAATAGCTACACCCGGAGGGTTAGCTACAACACAACAACACATTAATATATATATAACAATATAAACGAACAAGGTTAACCCCTTAACCTCAAACACACGAACATTGGCCGAACAACCCGAGCCTTGTGAATTCGCACAACCCGAAATTCACTTCTCAACCATAAGATGACCGAACAACCCGAGTCATCATGAATCCGCACTACCCGAGATTCATTACCTCCAATAAGGTGACCGAACAACCCGAGTCACCATGAATCCGCACTACCCGAGATTCATTTCACAATACTAAAGCCCACGGTCACGGGATTATAAAATCCACCACACAACCATATCAACCCTTCGCCATTAGGGTTATAACAACCAAATCACAACCAAGTGTGATAACGTGCACACAAACGTGTACTTCGCCAAAGATGGTCAACCAAGACGCACAAACGTGCCAATTGGACTCATACACAAGTCCTTCAAATCCACCTATATGTGAAGTGAGCTCTATAACCGAGAATCACTTCACCCGACCCGCACCCATCCTACACATACATATGCATATAGGATATTATCACTCACCTTGAAGTCTTGAAGAAAGCTTCCAAGTAAACCGCAACTCACCGATGGAAAATACCTATTCCATTATCACAAATACCACAACACAATTAGATTGGATTCACAAATTAACCCAATTCGTCACTTAGTGCCATTTCGACCCAAATGCACTTCCAAGCACAAACCGTACCCAAACTAACCAATAATCACTAACACAAGTGAGAATGGTCCTAATATGCCAATTAAACCCGAACTCAAGTGTCAAACACGTGTCATACCCATTTAGACACTTAAACCCTAATTTTGACCCATAAAGGTCAAAATCTCATTCTCTACCAATTTTGACACCAAAACACATTTAACTCGGTTTAATATTCCAACTTAATCCATTTTAAGTTCATAAACCTCATTAAGTCACCAAATGGGTCATAATCACCACCAAACCCTAATTTGACCCAAAGTCACAATTAGTCAACCAAATACCCTAAAATGGTTTCCAATACTTCCATAATCACTAATCCAAGTGATTAAACTCATACACAAAGCCTAATCAAGGCCAAACCGTCATCCAACCCAAAACCCACCAACAATAACTATAAGATCCGATTACTAGCTTCACTTAACCCATTTCATCACTTAAAAGGGTTTTACAACTAATTAACTCAAAACCCTAACTTGAATATCAAATTAAATAAATGAAATTCGGAGTTTGAGCTTACCAATACTATCACCGCGTAGCCGAGAACGAAAGGAACACCTTTAAAACCCGAGCATTTGCGAGAAATCCACTCCTTCTTCCCCAATCAAGCTCTCTCTCTCTAAACTCCCTTCTCTCTCTCTCTAGATGTAAGTGTGTGAGTGAAAGAGGTGAAAATGAAGATAAGATTGCCCATGGATCAGTTTTGTGGCTCAAAACCCGGCCACCAAGTGAAATACCCATTTTACCCTTTTTAAAACACTTAAAAGAAAAAGGGGTCTGCCAGCTCGATTCTGCGCGGCGCGCACCAGGACCGCGCGGCGCGCAACATGCCTGTTCCAGCTTCTTTTGCTTTTTAACTAATACAAATAGCCAATGCAACCAGAACTCGAATGTTATAAGTACATAAGTATGTAATATAAATATTTGGGTCTTACAACTCTCCCCCACTTAGACTCGATCACGTCCTCGTGATCCTCGTCACTTAACCCAACGGACCTCACCTCACGGTCCTCGACGTAAGTCCCAAACCGACTTTCCTAAGTAATTCTTTCCAACGAATCGCCTTCTACAACTTAATCGTCACCCGCGATTTCTCAAGTTCACAACCCGAGCACTAAACCATGCTCATTCCCCAACATCGAGGAAAACTCCTTGTAACAACCCAAACCATACCGCGTATAAAACCCCGTTAAATTTCATGACACAAAAAAAAAAAAATTTGCTGTCTGACCCAGTTGCGCGGCGCGCCAACAGGTTGCGCGGCGCGCAGAACCTGTCTGGCAGCCCGCTGTCCCGTTTTACTTAAAATGCCAAAATGTTTGACCCGTTCCCGATGTCTTTAGCCAAAACGCTTTTAACCATGAATTCATATATATAAAACTAGCACATTTAATTAATAAAATTAAGTTTACGAAGTGGGTCCCACATTGACCCATTTTGCCACCTTAAGTACCAAAATTCAACATTTGACCAAAAGACTTTAATACAATACAAAGCCGAGCATGGCGATTGGGGATACGCTACCCAATCCTAAATGATCCAAAAGCAAGTCACTAAAGCAACTATGCACGTCTTCTAGTCCTCGCGCTTACCCGAGCCACCGTCCGCATCGTATCTATAAAAAGAGTCAACAACGAGAGGGTAAGCTAATGCTTAGTGAATGATGATATACTACATACATATATATGTATAAAATGAATACGCCACACAAAACAAATACCGCATACCGAAGCATCCAAGTATAAAGCGTCTACACTAAGCATACCGTACGATCTAAGCAACGAGCTAAAGATACAACACAAAAGATAGTCCATCAACGACAAAGTAAACATCGCCAAATAGCTACACCCGGAGGGTTAGCTACAACACAACAACACATTAATATATATATAACAATATAAACGAACAAGGTTAACCCCTTAACCTCAAACACACGAACATTGGCCGAACAACCCGAGCCTTGTGAATTCGCACAACCCGAAATTCACTTCTCAACCATAAGATGACCGAACAACCCGAGTCATCATGAATCCGCACTACCCGAGATTCATTACCTCCAATAAGGTGACCGAACAACCCGAGTCACCATGAATCCGCACTACCCGAGATTCATTTCACAATACTAAAGCCCACGGTCACGGGATTATAAAATCCACCACACAACCATATCAACCCTTCGCCATTAGGGTTATAACAACCAAATCACAACCAAGTGTGATAACGTGCACACAAACGTGTACTTCGCCAAAGATGGTCAACCAAGACGCACAAACGTGCCAATTGGACTCATACACAAGTCCTTCAAATCCACCTATATGTGAAGTGAGCTCTATAACCGAGAATCACTTCACCCGACCCGCACCCATCCTACACATACATATGCATATAGGATATTATCACTCACCTTGAAGTCTTGAAGAAAGCTTCCAAGTAAACCGCAACTCGCCGATGGAAAATACCTATTCCATTATCACAAATACCACAACACAATTAGATTGGATTCACAAATTAACCCAATTCGTCACTTAGTGCCATTTCGACCCAAATGCACTTCCAAGCACAAACCGTACCCAAACTAACCAATAATCACTAACACAAGTGAGAATGGTCCTAATATGCCAATTAAACCCGAACTCAAGTGTCAAACACGTGTCATACCCATTTAGACACTTAAACCCTAATTTTGACCCATAAAGGTCAAAATCTCATTCTCTACCAATTTTGACACCAAAACACATTTAACTCGGTTTAATATTCCAACTTAATCCATTTTAAGTTCATAAACCTCATTAAGTCACCAAATGGGTCATAATCACCACCAAACCCTAATTTGACCCAAAGTCACAATTAGTCAACCAAATACCCTAAAATGGTTTCCAATACTTCCATAATCACTAATCCAAGTGATTAAACTCATACACAAAGCCTAATCAAGGCCAAACCGTCATCCAACCCAAAACCCACCAACAATAACTATAAGATCCGATTACTAGCTTCACTTAACCCATTTCATCACTTAAAAGGGTTTTACAACTAATTAACTCAAAACCCTAACTTGAATATCAAATTAAATAAATGAAATTCGGAGTTTGAGCTTACCAATACTATCACCGCGTAGCCGAGAACGAAAGGAACAACTTTAAAACCCGAGCATTTGCGAGAAATCCACTCCTTCTTCCCCAATCAAGCTCTCTCTCTCTAAACTCCCTTCTCTCTCTCTAGATGTAAGTGTGTGAGTGAAAGAGGTGAAAATGAAGATAAGATTGCCCATGGATCAGTTTTGTGGCTCAAAACCCGGCCACCAAGTGAAATACCCATTTTACCCTTTTTAAAACACTTAAAAGAAAAAGGGGTCTGCCAGCTCGATTCTGCGCGGCGCGCACCAGGACCGCGCGGCGCGCAACATGCCTGTTCCAGCTTCTTTTGCTTTTTAACTAATACAAATAGCCAATGCAACCAGAACTCGAATGTTATAAGTACATAAGTATGTAATATAAATATTTGGGTCTTACAACTCTCCCCCACTTAGACTCGATCACGTCCTCGTGATCCTCGTCACTTAACCCAACGGACCTCACCTCACGGTCCTCGACGTAAGTCCCAAACCGACTTTCCTAAGCAATTCTTTCCAACGAATCGCCTTCTACAACTTAATCGTCACCCGCGATTTCTCAAGTTCACAACCCGAGCACTAAACCATGCTCATTCCCCAACATCGAGGAAAACTCCTTGTAACAACCCAAACCATACCGCGTATAAAACCCCGTTAAATTTCATGACACAAAAAAAAAAAAATTTGCTGTCTGACCCAGTTGCGCGGCGCGCCAACAGGTTGCGCGGCGCGCAGAACCTGTCTGGCAGCCCGCTGTCCCGTTTTACTTAAAATGCCAAAATGTTTGACCCGTTCCCGATGTCTTTAGCCAAAACGCTTTTAACCATGAATTCATATATATAAAACTAGCACATTTAATTAATAAAATTAAGTTTACGAAGTGGGTCCCACATTGACCCATTTTGCCACCTTAAGTACCAAAATTCAACATTTGACCAAAAGACTTTAATACAATACAAAGCCGAGCATGGCGATTGGGGATACGCTACCCAATCCTAAATGATCCAAAAGCAAGTCACTAAAGCAACTATGCACGTCTTCTAGTCCTCGCGCTTACCCGAGCCACCGTCCGCATCGTATCTATAAAAAGAGTCAACAACGAGAGGGTAAGCTAATGCTTAGTGAATGATGATATACTACATACATATATATGTATAAAATGAATACGCCACACAAAACAAATACCGCATACCGAAGCATCCAAGTATAAAGCGTCTACACTAAGCATACCGTACGATCTAAGCAACGAGCTAAAGATACAACACAAAAGATAGTCCATCAACGACAAAGTAAACATCGCCAAATAGCTACACCCGGAGGGTTAGCTACAACACAACAACACATTAATATATATATAACAATATAAACGAACAAGGTTAACCCCTTAACCTCAAACACACGAACATTGGCCGAACAACCCGAGCCTTGTGAATTCGCACAACCCGAAATTCACTTCTCAACCATAAGATGACCGAACAACCCGAGTCATCATGAATCCGCACTACCCGAGATTCATTACCTCCAATAAGGTGACCGAACAACCCGAGTCACCATGAATCCGCACTACCCGAGATTCATTTCACAATACTAAAGCCCACGGTCACGGGATTATAAAATCCACCACACAACCATATCAACCCTTCGCCATTAGGGTTATAACAACCAAATCACAACCAAGTGTGATAACGTGAACACAAACGTGTACTTCGCCAAAGATGGTCAACCAAGACGCACAAACGTGCCAATTGGACTCATACACAAGTCCTTCAAATCCACCTATATGTGAAGTGAGCTCTATAACCGAGAATCACTTCACCCGACCCGCACCCATCCTACACATACATATGCATATAGGATATTATCACTCACCTTGAAGTCTTGAAGAAAGCTTCCAAGTAAACCGCAACTCGCCGATGGAAAATACCTATTCCATTATCACAAATACCACAACACAATTAGATTGGATTCACAAATTAACCCAATTCGTCACTTAGTGCCATTTCGACCCAAATGCACTTCCAAGCACAAACCGTACCCAAACTAACCAATAATCACTAACACAAGTGAGAATGGTCCTAATATGCCAATTAAACCCGAACTCAAGTGTCAAACACGTGTCATACCCATTTAGACACTTAAACCCTAATTTTGACCCATAAAGGTCAAAATCTCATTCTCTACCAATTTTGACACCAAAACACATTTAACTCGGTTTAATATTCCAACTTAATCCATTTTAAGTTCATAAACCTCATTAAGTCACCAAATGGGTCACAATCACCACCAAACCCTAATTTGACCCAAAGTCACAATTAGTCAACCAAATACCCTAAAATGGTTTCCAATACTTCCATAATCACTAATCCAAGTGATTAAACTCATACACAAAGCCTAATCAAGGCCAAACCGTCATCCAACCGAAAACCCACCAACAATAACTATAAGATCCGATTACTAGCTTCACTTAACCCATTTCATCACTTAAAAGGGTTTTACAACTAATTAACTCAAAACCCTAACTTGAATATCAAATTAAATAAATGAAATTCGGAGTTTGAGCTTACCAATACTATCACCGCGTAGCCGAGAACGAAAGGAACAACTTTAAAACCCGAGCATTTGCGAGAAATCCACTCCTTCTTCCCCAATCAAGCTCTCTCTCTCTAAACTCCCTTCTCTCTCTCTAGATGTAAGTGTGTGAGTGAAAGAGGTGAAAATGAAGATAAGATTGCCCATGGATCAGTTTTGTGGCTCAAAACCCGGCCACCAAGTGAAATACCCATTTTACCCTTTTTAAAACACTTAAAAGAAAAAGGGGTCTGCCAGCTCGATTCTGCGCGGCGCGCACCAGGACCGCGCGGCGCGCAACATGCCTGTTCCAGCTTCTTTTGCTTTTTAACTAATACAAATAGCCAATGCAACCAAAACTCGAATGTTATAAGTACATGAGTATGTAATATAAATATTTGGGTCTTACATATATTTAGTAGCAATATCCTCCCAATATGTAAATTATGTAGTTGTAATTGTCCTATTTTAAGTTGTAATCGTTTATATTAAATAAGTGCGAAGACAAAAGGCGAAAACGACGATTTGAAGACGCAAATGACCAAAAAGCTCAAATGTACAAGATACAATCCAAGTGGTTCAATTTATTGATAAGAAATGTCTAAAAATGACAAGAGTACAAGTTGCGGAACGCAAAGTACAAGATATTAAATTATACGAAAGGACGTTCAAAAATCCGGAACCGGGACATGAGTCAACTCTCAACGCTCGACGCAACGGACTAAAAATTACAAGTCAACTATGCACATAAATAAAATATAATATATAAATAATTCTTAAAAATTATATATATATTATATTATTATTTAATAACGTCGGCAGACTAAGATCCAAAATGATGTGAGCTGGAAAATCAAACTCCACGACTCGCGGAGTTTGAAGGCCAAAAACTCCACGACTCGCGGAGTTTGAAAAATCAGAAATCCCTATAAAAGGCCACGAATTCTGCGAGTTTAAAAACATAATAATAATAATACTCCGTAGTATAATATAAATAAATATATAATATATATATATATATATATATATATATATATATATATATATATATATATATATATATATATATATATATATATATATATATATATATATAGTATAGATTAGTGTTATATTAGATTAGTTTGGGTTATGTAAAAGTTATTTTTACGGGTTTTAAAGTCGGAGCTCTGTCCGTGTAACACTACGCGATAATTACTCAATGTAAGTTATGTTCTCCTTTTTAAATTAATGTCTCGTACTTAAGTTATTATTATGCTTATTTAATACCGAAGTAATCATGATGTTGGGCTAAAAATATTAAAATTGGGTAATTGGGCTTTGTACCATAATTGGGATTTGGATAAAAGAACGACACTTGTGGAAATTAGACTATGGGCTATTAATGGGTTTTATATTAACTAAACAATACCTTGTTAATTTAATATACAAACTTATAATTTGACGTATTTATATATAACCACATACGCTTGACTGGGTACGGTGGGCGGGATATCTATAAATACCAATAATTATTCATTTTACCGGACACGGAACTGGATTAATAGTTAATAGACTTGTTGAAACAGGGGTGAATTACATTCAAGGGTAATTGGTGTAATTGTTAACAAAGTAGTAAAACCTTGGTTTACACGCAGTCGATAACCTGGTGTATTCATTAAACAAAGTATTAAAACCTTGTTACAATTTGAATCCCCAATTAGTTGGAATATTTGACTTCGGGAATAAGAATAATTTGACGAAGGCTTTCGCTCTTTATATTTATGACTGATGGACTATTATGGACAAATCCGTATGGACATATTAAATAATCCAGTACAAAGAACAATTAACCCATGGGCATAAAACTAAAAATCAACACGTCAACCATCATGGTTATGGAAGTTTAAATAAGCATAATATATTTTATTTCATATTTCCTCGTACTTTTATTTATTGTCATTTTAATTATTGTTATTTATTTTATATTGTTATTTAAATATCATCATTTACTATACGCTTCGCTTAAAATATAAATCGACAAACCGGTCATTAAACGGTAAACCCCCTTTTATATATTATTATATATAATTATATATATTTTGTAAAAATATAGTTGTTTAAAAATATAGTGTGCAATAAGCCCGCTCCCTGTGGAACGAACCGGACTTGCTAAAAACTATACTACTCTACGATTAGGTACACTGCCTATAGTGTTGTAGCAAGGTTTAGGTATATCCCATTTGTAAATAAATAATTAAAACTTGTGTAAAATTGTAGCATATTTAATAGTATTTCCTAGTAAAAATATAAACTATTTCGTACCCCCACGCTACGACATCATGGTGTAATATATGTAATATAGTGTGCTTATGCTTTATGATATATGTAAAAATTGCTTGTATTAATAAGTAATTTTTTTTATGAATCTAACTCTTGTCTATTTTACAGTTTAAAAACACAAAATGGATAGACAACCCAATATTTTAAGAGACCTACCCGGAGACATGATTGATGAAATCTTGTCTAGAGTCGGTCAGAATTCCTCGGCACAACTATTTAAGGCGAAATCAGTTTGTAAGACATTCGAAGAACGTTCCAAGAATGCCTTGGTTTATAAGAGACTTTCGTTTGAAAGATGGGGGATATCACATTGGGAAACCCATAAGTTACGATGTGTTTACTTTGACGCATATATTGCGGGGAACCCAAGTGCTATTTTACGCAACGGGTTAAGAAATTATTTTGACTCAATATATCCGAATATAGGACTTCGTGATTTAGAAAAAGCGGCTAACATGCAACATAAAGAAGCATGTTATGCTTACGGGTTAGTAATGTTCGCTTCTCACCAAAGCGAGAACAAGAACATCGGGCTACAACTATTAAACAAAACGTTCCAAGTGACGGAGTTGGTAATTGGGGTAAGAAATGAGGTTTTTAGGTTATTACGAGACTGTTGGTCATTACGTAACCCTCGTCCCATTGACGGCATTACAACACGCTGTCTTATCAACGGCCATAACGGTTATGTTCCACAAGACCAAGGATGGGAAGTAGTCCTAGTAAAACCAGAATGCATGACTTGTTTCTGGACGTATGAATTACGTGTCTTTATTGCCTTTGCTGAACGACTTGTGTACTAGCTAGAATTATCTTCACAACTATCTTGTATCAAAGTTATTGTGTGCTATATTTCATGCTTTATGTAAAATAAGCGGTATTGTAAGTTTGTAAAATATTGTATAAAAGTTTGAACGCGAAATATTATTATAATCAGTTTTTCATATAGAATTGTAGTAGTTGAATTGTATATTAGCTACTAAGTATGAACTTAACGGTTAGGTACTACCCGAATTTAAACTTATAAAACGCTAATATGAAGAAAAAGCTTTTATAAATGAGTTCATATTATGCTACGAAATACTATTAACTACTCTTAATATTCTGTATGATTAACTTGTTCCATTTGACTATTTTGAAGGAAATGGCATCGACTACTCGACACACCGTGAATATGAATGAAGAGGAATTCCGTACTTTTCTAGCTTCAAACATAGCCGCAGTACAGGCTGCGCTACATACCAACAATAACCTTGGATCTAGCAGTACAGGAAATCGTGTAGGATGCACCTACAAAGAATTCACTGCCTGCAAACCTTTGGAATTTGATGGAACCGAAGGACCGATCGGATTGAAACGGTGGACCGAGAAGGTCGAATCGGTGTTTGCCATAAGTAAGTGTACTGAAGAGGACAAAGTGAAGTACGCTACGCATACCTTCACAGCATCTGCATTAACATGGTGGAATACCTATCTAGAGCAAGTGGGACAAGATGATGCGTACGCACTACCGTGGTCAGCATTCAAGCACTTGATGAACGAGAAGTACCATCCCAGAACCGAGGCCAATAAGCTCAAGACAGAACTTAGAGGGTTACGAACCCAAGGATTTGATATTACCACGTACAAAAGACGATTCACAGAATTGTGCCTATTGTGTCCGGGAGCGTTCGAAGATGAGGAAGAGAAGATCGACGCGTTTGTGAAAGGATTACCGGAAAGAATCCAAGAAGATATAAGTTCACACGAGCCCGCCTCCATACAACAGGCATGTAGAATGGCTCACAAACTAGTGAACCAGATTGAGGAAAGAATTAAAGAACAGACGGCTGAAGAGGCCAATGTGAAGCAAGTCAAAAGAAAGTGGGAGGAAAACGGTGATAAGAATCACCAATACAACAACAACAGCAATTACAATAATAATCGCAACAATTATCCCAACAATCGCAACATCAATCGCAACTACAACAAACGGCCCAACAACAACAACAACAACAACAACAACAACAACAACAACAACAACAACAACAACAACAACAACAACAACAACAACAACAACAACAACAACAACAACAACAACAACAACAACAACAACAACAACAACAACAACAACAACAACAACAACAACAACAACAACAACAACAACAACAACAACAACAACAACAACAACAACAACAGCAACTACAACAATCATCCCAACAACAATAACAATCGCAACAACAACAACAACAATCAGAAGCAGCTATGCCAAAGGTGTGAAAAGTATCACTCAGGGTTCTGCACCAAATTTTGCAACAAGTGCAAAAGAAATGGTCATAGCGCGGCGAAGTGTGAGGTCTACGGACCAGGGGTTAACAGAACGAAAGGAACAAATGGTGTCGGAACGAGTAATGGCGGAGCAAGTAGTGTCGGAGCAAGTTATGCCAATGTAGTTTGTTATAAATGTGGAAAACCGGGCCACATTATTAGAAATTGCCCGAACCAGGAGAACACGAATGGACAAGGCCGCGGAAGAGTTTTCAATATTATTGCGGCAGAGGCACAGGAAGACCCGGAGCTTGTTACGGGTACGTTTCTTATTGACAATAAATCTGCTTACGTTTTATTTGATTCGGGTGCGGATAGAAGCTATATGAGTAGAGATTTTTATGCTAAATTAAGTTGTCCATTGACGCCGTTGGATAGTAAATTTTTACTCGAATTAGCAAACGGTAAATTAATTTCAGCAGATAATATATGCCGGAATCGAGAAATTAAACTGGGTAGCGAAATATTTAAGATTGATTTGATACCAGTAGAGTTAGGGAGTTTTGATGTAATAGTTGGCATGGACTGGCTGAAGAAGGTGAAAGCAGAGATCGTATGTTATAAAAATGCAATTCGCATTGTACGAGAAGAAGGAGAACCCTTAATGGTGTACGGAGAAAAGGGCAACATGAAGCTACATCTTATTAGTAATTTGAAGGCACAAAAACTAATAAGAAAAGGTTGCTATGCTGTTCTAGCACACGTCGAGAAAGTACAAACTGAAGAAAAGAGCATCAATGATGTTCCCGTAGCAAAAGAATTTCCCGATGTATTTCCGAAAGAATTACCAGGATTACCTCCACATCGATCTGTTGAATTTCAAATAGATCTTGTACCAGGAGCTGCACCAATAGCTCGTGCTCCTTATAGACTCGCATCCAGCGAGATGAAAGAACTGCAAAGCTAACTGCAAGAACTATTAGAACATGGTTTCATTCGACCAAGCACATCACCGTGGGGAGCTCCTGTTTTGTTTGTCAAGAAGAAAGATGGTACATTCAGGTTGTGTATCGACTACCGAGAGTTGAACAAACTTACCATCAAGAACCGCTACCCACTACCGAGAATCGACGACTTATTTGATCAACTACAAGGCTCGTCGGTTTTTTCGAAGATCGATTTACGTTTTGGATATCATCAAATGCGAGTAAAGGAGGATGATATTCCAAAAACTGCTTTTAGGACGCGTTATGGTCATTACGAGTTTATGATTATGCCGTTTGGATTGACTAACGCACCAGCTGTGTTCATGGACCTTATGAACCGAGTGTGTGGACCATACCTTGACAAGTTTGTCATTGTTTTCATTGATGACATACTTATTTACTCAAAGAATGACCAAGAACACGGTGAACATTTGAGAAAGGTGTTAGAAGTATTGAGGAAGGAAGAATTGTACGCTAAATTTTCAAAGTGTGCATTTTGGTTGGAAGAAGTTCAATTCCTCGGTCACATAGTGAACAAAAAAGGTATTAAGGTGGATCCGGCAAAGATAGAAACTGTTGAAAAGTGGAAAACCCCGAAAACTCCGAAACACATACGCCAGTTTTTAGGACTAGCTGGTTACTACAGAAGGTTCATCCAAGACTTTTCCAGAATATCAAAACCCTTGACTACATTAACGTATAAAGGGAAGAAATTTGAATGGAAGGATGAACAAGAGAAAGCGTTTCAGTTATTGAAGAAAAAGCTAACTACGGCACCTATATTGTCATTGCCTGAAGGGAATGATGATTTTGTGATTTATTGTGACGCATCAAAGCAAGGTCTCAGTTGTGTATTAATGCAATGAACGAAGGTGATTGCTTATGCGTCTAGACAATTGAAGATTCACGAACAAAATTATACGACGCATGATTTGGAATTAGGCGCGGTTGTTTTTGCATTAAAGACTTGGAGGCACTACTTATATGGGGTCAAAAGTATTATATATACCGACCACAAAAGTCTTCAACACATATTTAATCAGAAACAACTGAATATGAGGCAGCGTAGGTGGATTGAATTGTTGAATGATTATGACTTTGAGATTCGTTACCGCCCGGGGAAGGCAAATGTGGTAGCCGACGCCTTGAGCACAAAGGGCAGAGAACCTATTCGAGTAAAATCTATGAATATAATGATTCATAATAACCTTACTACTCAAATAAAGGCGGCGCAACAAGGAGTTTTAAAAGAGGGAAATTTAAAGGATGAAATACCCAAAGGATCGGAGAAGCATCTTAATATTCGGGAAGACGGAACCCGGTATAGGGCTGAAAGGATTTGGGTACCAAATTTTGGAGATATGAGAGAAATGGTACTTAGAGAACCTAATAAAACCAGATACTCAATACATCCTGGAATGGGGAAGATGTACAAGGATCTCAAGAAACATTTTTGGTGGCCGGGTATGAAAGCCGATGTTGCTAAATACGTAGGAGAATGTTTGACGTGTTCTAAGGTCAAAGCTGAGCATCAGAAACCATCAGGTCTACTTCAATAACCCGAAATCCCGGAATGGAAATGGAAAAACATTACCATGGATTTCATCACTAAATTGCCAAGGACTGCAAGTGGTTTTGATACTATTTGGGTAATAGTTGATCGTCTCACCAAATCAGCACACTTCCTGCCAATAAGAGAAGATGACAAGATGGAGAAGTTAGCACGACGGTATTTGAAGGAAGTCGTCTCCAGACATGGAATACCAATCTCTATTATCTCTGATAGGGATGGCAGATTTATTTCAAGATTCTGGCAGACATTACAGCAAGCATTAGGAACTCGTCTAGACATGAGTACTGCCTATCATCCACAAACTGATGGGCAGAGTGAAAGGACGATACAAATGCTTGAAGACATGCTACGAGATTGTGTTATTGATTTCGGAAACAGTTGGGATCGACATCTACCGTTAGCAGAATTTTCCTACAACAACAGCTACCATTCAAGCATTGAGATGGCGCCGTTTGAAGCACTTTATGGTAGAAAGTGCAGGTCTCCGATTTGTTGGAGTGAAGTGGGGGATAGACAGATTACAGGTCCGGAGATAATACAAGAAACTACCGAGAAGATCATCCAAATTCAACAACAGTTGAAAACCACCCAAAGTCGACAAAAGAGCTATGCCGACATTAAAAGAAAAGATATAGAATTTGAAATTGGAGAGATGGTCATGCTTAAAGTTGCACCTTGGAAAGGCGTTGTTCGATTTGGCAAACGAGGGAAATTAAATCTAAGGTATATTGGACCATTCAAGATTATTGATCGTGTCGGACCAGTAGCTTACCGACTGGAGCTACCTTAACAACTCGCGAGGTTAAGAGACTTAAACAAAACAAGATACCGATTGTTAAGAAATCCAAATCAATGAAAAACTTCAATTCATTGAAGAACCCGTCGAAATAATGGATCGTGAGGTTAAGAGACTTCAACAAAACAAGATACCGATTGTTAAGGTTCGATGGAATGCTCGTAGAGGACCCGAGTTCACCTGGGAGCATGAAGATCAGATGAAGAAGAAATACCCTCATTTATTTCCAGAAGATACGTCAACACCTCCAACTGCTTAAAATTTCGGGACGAAATTTATTTAACGGGTAGGTACTGTAGTGACCCAAACTTTTCCATGTTTATATATATATTAAATGAAATTGTTATTTACATGATTAAGTGTTTCCAACATGTTAAGCAATCAAACTTGTTAAGACTTGATTAATTGAAATAGGTTTCATATAGACAATTGACCACCCAAGTTGACCGGTGATTCACGAACGTTAAAACTTGTAAAAACTATACGATGACATATATATGGTTATATATATAGTTAACATGATTTTATTATAAGTATGTATCTCATTAGGTATTTTAACAATGAGTTATATACATAAAAATGAGACTATTAATTTAAGAAACTCGAAAACGATATATATAACGATTATCGTTATAACAACGTCTTACTAGGTACATATGAATCATATTAAGATATTGATACACTTGGTTAATTATGTTAAATGATAAGTAAATATATTATTAAGTGTATTAACAATGAGATACATATGTAAAAATAATACTACTAACTTAATGATTTCGAAACGAGACATATATGTAACGATTATCGTTGTAACGACATTTAACTGTATATACATCATACTAAGATATATTATATATCATAATATCATGATAATATAACAATTTAACATCTCATTTGTTATAATAAACAATGGGTTAACAACATTCAACAAGATCGTTAACCTAAAGGTTTCAAAACAACATTTACATGTAACGACTAACGATGACTTAACGACTCAGTTAAAATGTATATACATGTAGTGTTTTAATATGTATTCATACACTTTTGAAAGACTTCAATACACTTATCAAAATACTTCTACTTAACAAAAATGCTTACAATTACATCCTCGTTCAGTTTCATCAACAATTCTACTCGTATGCACCCGTATTCGTACTCGTACAATACATAGCTTTTAGATGTATGTACTATTGGTATATACACTCCAATGATCAGCTCTTAGCAGCCCATGTGAGTCACCTAACACATGTGGGAACCATCATTTGGCAACTAGCATGAAATATCTCATAAAATTACAAAAATATGAGTAATCATTCATGACTTATTTACATGAAAACAAAATTACATATCCTTTATATCTAATCCATACACCAACGACCAAAAATACCTACAAACACTTTCATTCTTCAATTTTCTTCATCTAATTGATCTCTCTCATGTTCTATCTTCAAGTTCTAAGTGTTCTTCATAAATTCCAAAAGTTCTAGTTTCATAAAATCAAGATTACTTCCAAGATTGCAAGTTTACTTCCAAGTTTTCTAAATCCATTCCAAGTAATCATCCAAGATCAAGAAACCTTTGTTATTTACAGTAGGTTATATTTCTAATACAAGGTAATAATCATATTCAAACTTTAATTCAATTTCTATAACTATAACAATCTTATTTCGAGTGGAAATCTTACTTGAAATTGTTTTCGTGTCATGATTCTGCTTCAAGAACTTTCAAGCCATCCAAGGATCCTTTGAAGCTAGATCTATTTTTCTCATTTCCAGTAGGTTTATTCAAGGAACTTGAGGTAGTAATGTTGTTCATAACATCATTCGATTCATACATATAAAGCTATCTTATTCGAAGGTTTAAACTTGTAATCACTAGAACATAGTTTAGTTAATTCTAAACTTGTTCGCAAATAAAAGTTAATCCTTCTAACTTGACTTTTAAAATCAACTAAACACATGTTCTATATCTATATGATATGCTAACTTAATGATTTAAAACCTGGAAACACGAAAAACACCGTAAAACCGGATTTATGCCGTCGTAGTAACACCGCGGGCTGTTTTGGGTTAGTTAATTAAAAACCATGATAAACTTTGATTTAAAAGTTGCTATTCTGAGAAAATGATTTTTATTATGAACATGAAACTATATCCAAAAATCATGGTTAAACTCAAAATGGAAGTATGTTTTCTAAAATGGTCATCTAGACGTCGTTCTTTCGACTGAAATGACTACCTTTACAAAAATGACTTGTAACTTATTTTTCCGACTATAAACCTATACTTTTCTGTTTAGATTCATAAAATAGAGTTCAATATGAAATCATAGCAATTTGATTCACTCAAAACGGATTTAAAATGAAGAAGTTATGGGTAAAACAAGATTGGATAATTTTTCTCATTTTAGCTACGTGAAAATTGGTAACAAATCTATTCCAACCATAACTTAATCAACTTGTATTGTATATTATGTAATCTTGAGATACCATAGACACGTATACAATGTTTCGACCTATCATGTCGACACATCTATATATATTTCGGAACAACCATAGACACTCTATATGTGAATGTTGGAGTTAGCTATACAGGGTTGAGGTTGATTCCAAAATATATATAGTTTTAGTTGTGATCAATACTGAGATACGTATACACTGGATCGTGGATTGATTCAAGATAATATTTATCGATTTATTTATGTACATCTAACTGTGGACAACTAGTTGTAGGTTACTAACGAGGATAACTGACTTAATAAACTTAAAACATCAAAATGTATTAAAAGTGTTGTAAATATATTTTGAACATACTTTGATATATATGTATATATTGTTATAGGTTCGTGAATCAACCAGTGGCCAAGTCTTACTTCCCGACGAAGTAAAAATCTGTGAAAGTGAGTTATAGTCCCACTTTTAAAATCTAATATTTTTGGGATGAGAATACATGCAGGTTTTATAAATGATTTACAAAATAGACACAAGTACGTTGAACTACATTCTATGGTTGAATTATCGAAATCGAATATGCCCCTTTTTATTAAGTCTGGTAATCTAAGAATTAGGGAACAGACACCCTAATTGACGCGAATCCTAAAGATAGATCTATTGGGCCTAACAAACCCCATCCAAAGTACCGGATGCTTTAGTACTTCGAAATTTATATCATATCCGAAGGGTGTCCCGGAATGATGGAGATATTCTTATATATGCATCTTGTTAATGTCGGTTACTAGGTGTTCACCATATTAATGATTTTTATCTCTATGTATGGGATGTGTATTGAAATATAAAATCTTGTGGTCTATTGTTACGATTTGATACATATAGGTTAAACCTATAACTCACCAACATTTTTGTTGACGTTTAAAGCATGTTTATTCTCAGGTGAATACTAAGAGCTTCCGTTGTTGCATACTAAAATAAGGACAAGATTTGGAGTCCATGTTTGTATGATATTGTGTAAAAACTGCATTCAAGAAACTGATTTCGATGTAACATATTTGTATTATAAACCATTATGTAATGGTCGTGTGTAAACAGGATATTTTAGATTATCATTATTTGATAATCTACGTAAAGCTTTTTAAACCATTATTTATGAAATAAAGGTTATGGTTTGTTTTAAAAATGAATGCAGTCTTTGAAAAACGTCTCATATAGAGGTCAAAACCTCGCAACAAAATCAATTAATATGGAACGTTTTTAATCAATAAGAACGGGACATTTCAATATGTAGTAAGAGTCATCAACAGTTTATACATCATCCTCAAGTACATAACATGGACGTTGTGTGAAGAATCATCAGATATGTCAAAGGAACAACTGGACATAGAGTTGTATTCAAAAATAACAGACACCTCAAAACTCAAATATACACAAATGCAGGATTGAGAGGTGAAAGGAGACATCGAATCCACGTCAGGATATTTTATCTCAATCAGCGGAAACCTGGTTACTTGAAAAAGTAAAAAAGCAAAATGCCATAGTTGTAACGACCCTGGATTTTCCAACGTTTATTTATTAATAATTATTATCATTAATACGTGTGATTAAACGAATGTATGTTATTACATTTACATGTTGCCATGATTGCCCGTACTTGACTTTAATTTCCCGAAACGTCTTTGTGACACGCGAAACTTACACGAATAATATTTTCAAGTATTATTTACATTCATGATTGATTTTAATCATTTTAATTAACTATGGTGATTAGTTAGTTACTTGGGCTTTAATTGGACTTATTTGTTAATTAATTGAACTTGGGCTTTGATTAATGTTATGGACTCTTGAACATGGGCTTATAAGCCCACCCTACATCTTACAAGGATTACTTAGCCCATCTTTAACATGTAAGTATCATTTAAAATGAAGCTAGATAAGTTAACTTTGTTGGAATCTAGTTACCACATCTTTTCCATGTAATCACCTCTAATGACCACCTTTTTAGACTTTAACATGCAAGAACACCTTGGACAACTCCTTCCTCCCTCCCCATTGCTATGACCATCGGCCAAGGGGTCTACAAGGGACTCAAAATCTTTTTTTTCATTACTTGTTTACTTGCATTTCTCTCATTCTCAAACACACATTCTTACTTGCAATTATTTTCCTCTCATTTTCTCTCAAGTCTTGTAAGTAACTTGAGTTTTTCTCTTCTTCTTTTCTTGATTAAAATCGAACCATACATCTCATCTCATCATCATCTTTGTTTGATTGTTGTTTGCTTGTTTGTTGTTTACTTGTTCTTTGTTGTTACTTTGTTAATTGTATTTGTTAGTTGTTACATACTTGTACAAGAATCAAACTTTCAAGTTAGATTCTTCATAATATCTTGTAAATTCAAGAACACGAGAACATAAACTTACTAGTTTATGATTCTACATTTATTGTTTCAAAAGATTTAGAGTTCATGTGTTGCAAATCATACTTGTAAGTCATGTTAGTAAACTTTAAAGTTTACTTTCTAAAGATCAAACTTTGGTTTGAATCTTTAAAGTATGAACAACCCATGAATTTGTTTCTTGTTCATTTAGTTTACTACTTCATTTACTTGCACTTTAATTTTGTGATTATTGGTTGTTGTTGGTCAAGTACTACAAGTTAGTCTTGATCTCATTAATCTTGAACTAAAAGTTAACTTTGAAAGTTCAAGAACACACAAGTAAGCTTTCTTTAATTATAACTTTGTACACTTATGTTAGATCTAGACTTTTGAGTCTTGGATCTTCAAGATCAAACTAAAGAACTATGTTCTACAACTCAAGATCTTGATTTCATAAGTTTACTTTCAACTTTGTAACTTATTATTAGTTTTAAAGTTCATGTATGTGTTAGATCTAAGACTTTGATGTAACTTTGGTTCATCAAACTTCATACAACTCTTAAGTGAGTTGTGCTACATGTCTTAGACCTACACTTGTGTCATAATAGTCAAAACTTGCTTAATATTACTTTATAGTTCATGTATGTGACAAGCCTAAGACTTTGATGTAACTTTGGTTCATCAAACTACATACAACTCTTAAGTGAGTTGTGCTTCATGTCTTAGACTTACACAAGAGTTATGATGGTCAAAACTTGGTAAATATGAGGTAAACACATTAATGAGTTGTACACTTGAAGCTATATGCATCAAGGATGAGAACCATGATGAACATCAAACACCAAGACCACCGGAACCCACTATTTTTCTGTTTTCTGTCTTCTGCCTACTGTTTTCTGTTTTCTGTAACAGACCAGTACACCTGGGCTACTGTAACCTTTATTTTCATATATATATTTTCGAGTATATAACTTTTCATATAGGACTCGTCTTAATCCGAGCTACGGTTTAGGATTTATGGCCCTCCGATCGTCACTATGTCCTTTTAACGTTGTGCAGAAATTTCTGACCTAATCGCACTTAGACCATCGACACGGTCAAACGAAGACGATTTTGCTTCTGTAAATTTTACCACACTTAAAGGACTCATATACGGAGCCATGGCCACTGGTCTCACCTTAATTCAGTAAGGGTAGAGGCCGTGGTGACTGATCGAAGTCAGCTTTTGTTTTAAACTACTTTCATGAACGAAATTTACTTTACGCCTTTTGTTTGATGATGAATGATGATGACCCTTAAGACCTTATTTACATACTTTTAAACTTATTCGGATGATTTACTTACTATTTGACTTAGGTTGAGGACCCGTTTGGACAACCTTCATTACTTGCTTACTTTCCGAGTCATACTTTACCGCTACTTTATCATTGTGAGTTATAGCATTCCCTTTTTACTTTAACTTATTTTGGGAACTGAGAATACATGCGGATTTTACATTTTACATACTAGGCACGAGTACTTATACTTATATATGTGTGGGTTATACAACGGCATAAACATTCCCTTTAGCTCAGTAACGTTTAGTCATTGGTTTTTGAACCGGTGAACGCGAATCTTAGATATGGATCCATAGGGTTTGACATCCCCACTCAGGCTAGTCGCGCTAGAATTTAACGAGTGTTTAATACTTCGTAGACATACGCACTTGCCAAGTGTACTTTCAGGGGGTATAAACATTAAGTTAGTTACCAAGTGCCCACGGTTAACATATACTTTATCATACTGTTTTGAAACGCTCTTTGTAGCACTGAAATCTCGTGGCCTACCTTACATACTGTTATACTTAAACTATAGCTCACCAACCTTTGTGTTGAAGTTTTTAAGCATGTTTTTCTCAGGTGCTTAAGGTTATTTGCTTCCGATGTCGTGCTAGTCTTGCCGTAGACACCCGCTGCTCTAGTGTTATCACCGCATGAACTGTTTATCTTGCATTCAAACTTTTAAACTTTTGAAACTATGTTTTGTAATGACCTAAGGGTCGCATACATTTATTCATGCTCGCTATTCGTAGAAGCATACTGTTGGTGTAAAACATTTGATGTCGGTTATGACGTCACCTTTTTATCGTGAATGCAACTTCTTTTATTATAGCATATAGTACTTAACCTTGTAATGATCCTGTTGTTGATGATTCGTACACGATGGTTTTGTACGGGGCATCACATTTGGTATCAGAGCATTGGTTGTAGGGAATTAGGTTGCATTAGTGAGTCTAAGACCGACCCGAGTAGGATTCACTAATAGGACTAATCTACAACTTGCTAGTTTACTTGTTTCCGCTGAACTTACTGCATGCTGCTACTTACTTTTACTGCTATATGCCGTATGCTATTACATGATTTCACTACTGCATGATATTACTTGCTTTAGATTGCATGCTACTTCTGTACGATTCATTATTATGGCCATGCTACTTATTGTTATACATGATTTAAACTGTTGGCCTAATATGTGCTTGCTTTATGACTTACTGACATGGAAAAATTTATTTTTCCTTGTTCAGATGTCGGATGTTCCACCTGCTATCGTTTTGGGCAGTTTAGACTCGTCAGCCACCCCACCTGCTGCTGCTGCCGACACAACGATCCCGCTACCCACGAGTGACCCCGGCGCTTCATCTTCCGGGACTAGCAGCCTGCCTTAGTGGTTACTTCTAGCGGAGCCCAGAACCCTTCGGAGATTCCAGCTCCATCTGCCCCCGGACCCTCAGGATCACAGCCCCGCTCTGGTGAGATTGTGATTCTCGCGGAATTCGGGGAAGGTCCTTTCCGTAACCGGTATCGCCATTGGTGCCGACGCGCCCCTGATGGACGTCTCATTCCGATCGGACCCGCTCATTACCAACAGATGATGGCCGCTCAAGGACGGCCAGTTCAGCCACCCGTACAGCCACCACATGATTCGGACGACCTGTCATCCACTGATGCTTCAACCGACGACACCTCCTCAGACGACTCCAGTGATGATGAGGACCCTGCTGATATACCTATTCAGCCACCCTCCACCCTGCCGAAGAAGCGGTATCGCTTCGACGGTACCATCATTCCGGGGATCAACGGAGGACGAGCCTTCACTGAAGCGTTTGGTCGACGTCGTAGGGTTACTACTCGTAAGTGGCTTGTGCCGTACCCTACCGACCCACAAGTGCGTAAGACACCCCGTTATATACTGACTATTTCTGGAGCCGGAACATCTGCACCCCATTTCGTGCGGTCTGCACCACCCGCACCACCCGCACCACCCGCACCACCCGCACCACCTGTACCGCCTGCCCCACCATCTCCCTCTAACGAGGAACTAAGGAGGGAGGTGGGAATCCTCCGAGCTCGGGTTACTAAGCTCGAGGAGCAGTTGGCTCAGGTTTTAGACATCCTACACCCACCTTCACCGTAGGACCTTTTGTATTAGATTTCATGATGTAATCTAGTTGTAGTTTCATATTTCACTTATGTATTGTACGAATCTATCATGATGTATGAAACTTATTATTAATGAATGGAAACTTTGTGATGTTACTTTTTACACAAGTGTTCTATTTACGTTAATGTATGGTGTTTTGTGGTACTTGTATCAACTTGCGTTACTTAATTAACATGTGTTGTGCCGTTTACATGTTGGTTGTTATATACTATATTATTATATATTGAATGCTGGATTTTGACTTGAGTCAAAATGTTTGTATAGAACACCATGGCTAACGATCGATCCACACCTACTGCTGCTCAAATTGAAGAGATGATCCAAGAACGTGTAGCCGCAGCCATTGCGGAAATGCAACCCCAAGCTCCACCGCCGCCGCCACCACCACCGGTTATTCAACCCGTTCGAAATGGGTGTAGTTACAAGGAATTCCAGAGCTGTAAACCACATAACTTCAGCGGCACCGAGGGACTGGTTGGTCTCACCAGATGGTTCGAGAAACTTGAATCAGTATTCCGAGTTAGCAACTGTTCGGAGGACAACAAAACCAAATTTGCTTCTTGCACGCTGTCTGACGGCGCGCTCACATGGTGGAATACAATGGCACAGGCACAAGGCATTGATGAGGCGTATGCTACGCCATGGGAAGAATTTAAATGTGCCATGATTTAGGAGTATTGTCCGAGAACCAAAATCCAAAAGATGGAAATGGAATTCATGCAGTTAAAGGTCGTTGGGAACGACCTTGATGGTTACAACAGGAGATTTTTGGAACTAGCCCTGATGTTTCCGACAATGGTTACCCCAGAATTCAAGCGAATGGAGAGATACTTCTGGGGACTCCCTAAGAGCATTAAGGGAAACATCACCTCATCCAAACCACCAAATGTTCCCGAAGCGATGCGCATGGTGCATACTTTAATGAATCAAATAACCATCGATGAACCGGAGAAAACTAAATCTGAAGCGGGTACTAGTGAGGAGCGCAAATGGGATAACCACAACAACAACAACAACAACAACAACAGGGGAAGGAACTATGAACAGAACCCAGCGAAATGACATGTGGGTTTCAGAGGAAACAACAACGGTGGAAACCCCAACCCCAACAACAACAACAACTCTAACCCGAACTACAAGGGTACCTTACCACAATGCAAACGGTGTTACAAACACCACACTGGGTATTGCAATGTTGTCTGCGAGAAGTGCCAACGGTCTGGGCATGTTGGAAAAGACTGCAAGGTCACCACTTTGAATGGGAAGCCGAACCCCACAGGGCCAAGGAAGTGTTACGAATGCAGACAGACGGGCCATTTCAGAAATGCGTGTCCAAACAAGCAAAAAGACGGCGGACCACCGCGTGCTAGAGCTTTCAATGTTAATGCAAGGGACGCACACGAAAACCCCGACTTGGTGACAGGTATATTCAAAATCAACAATCTTTTAGCTTCTGTCTTGTTTGATACTGGTGCGGATAGAAGTTATGTATGTAGACATTTTTGCGATAAGATTAATTGGTCATTAGTCCCGTTAAAAGAGAGTATGCTTGTCGAGGTCGCCAATGGAAAACTTGAGAAAGTTGACCATATTAGTCGAGGAGCTATTATCAACATAGCTGGTGCAGATTTCGAAATTGATTTGATACCTATCAAACTGGGAAGTTTTGACGTGATCGTTGGTATGGATTGGTTGAGTAAGATAAGGGCTGATATTACCTGTGGAGATAAAGCACTTCATATACCACGCGAAGATGGCGAGCCACTGGTTATCTATGGAGAGAGATGTACCTCGAAGTTGAACCTCATTAGTTGCGTGAAAGTGCAAAAGATTATGAAGAAGGGACGTCTTGCTGTCCTATCGCATGTGAAAACAGTAGAAACTGAGGTGAAAAGCGTGAACGACGTTCGAATTGTGAACGAATTTTCCGATGTCTTCCCTGAGGAATTACCTGAATTACCGCCGCAGAGAGCAGTAGAGTTTCAGATTGATTTAGTGCCAGGAGCTGCACTTGTAACTCGCGCACCTTATAGACTCGCACCTTCCGAGATGCAAGAATTACAGAGTCAACTACAAGAACTACTTGACCGTGGATTTATCCAACCAAGTTTCTCGCCTTGGGGTGCACCTGTGCAGTTTGTGAAGAAGAAGGATGGATCCTTCCGTATGTGTATCGACTACCGTAAACTCAACAAATTGACTATCAAGAATCGGTATCCCCTTCCCAGAATTGACGATCTTTTTGACCAACTACAAGGATCGAGCGTTTACTCAAAGATCGATTTGCAATCCGGTTATCACCAGTTGAGGGTGAAGGAAAGTGACGTGATGAAAACTGCATTCAGAACCCGTTATGGTCATTATGAGTTTCTCGTGATGCCATTCGGTTTGACAAATGCACCTGCCGTGTTCATGGATCTCATGAATCATGTCTGCAAGCCGTACTTGGATAAGTTTGTAATCGTCTTCATAGATGATATCCTCATCTACTCTAAGAGCGAAGAAGAGCATGAGCAACACCTCCGACTAGTACTTGAACTCTTGAGGCAAGAGCAACTTTACGCAAAATTCTCCAAGTGTGAATTTTGGCTGAAGGAAGTCCAATTTCTGGGTCATGTTGTGAGCGACCAGGGTATCAAAGTTGACCCCGCCAAGATTGAAGCTATCAGCAAGTGGGAAACCCCCACTACTCCGACGCATATTCGCCAATTTTTAGGTCTCGCCGGTTACTACCGAAGGTTCATTGAAGGATTTTCTCTGATTGCGCGTCCTTTGACCGCACTGACTCACAAGGGTAAGAAGTTCATTTGAAAACCCACACACGAATCAGCATTCCAAACTTTGAAGAAGAAGTTAACCTCCGTACCTATCCTATCACTTCCTGAGGGCAGCGACAACTTTGTTCTTTATTGTGATGCATCTAAGAGTGGTTTTGGTTGTGTACTGATGCAAAGATCAAAGGTTATCGCTTATGCCTCCCGATAATTGAAGATTCACGAGCGGAACTACACTATTCACGATCTTGAACTTGGAGTCGTTGTCTTTGCGCTCAAATTATGGAGACACTATTTGTATGGAACTAAGTGTACTATCTTCACCGATCACAAGAGCCTCCAGCACATCTTTGATCAGAAACAACTGAATATGAGACAGCGTCGATGGATCGAGATGCTCAACGACTACGATTGTGAACTCCGTCATCATCCTGGCAAGGCCAATGTTGTAGCTGACGCTTTGAGCCGAAAGGAGAGGACGGCACCTCTTCGTGTTAGGGCTCTGAACATCACCATCAATTCGAACCTCAACAGCCAGATCAGAGTAGCCCAAGATGAGGCTCTCAAGGAGGAGAATATATCTCACGAACATTTGAAAATACTTGTCTCTCGATTCGAGGTTAGGGAGTCTGGACTCCGATGTTATGCCGGAAGAATTTGGGTACCTTATTATGGAGATCTACGGAACCTTATACTTAATGAAGCACACAAATCGAGATATTCGATTCATCCTGGAGCGGGCAAAATGTACCACGACCTTAAAGAACAGTATTGGTGGCTGAATCTTAAGAAGGACGTTGCGACTTATGTTGGTAAGTGTTTGACTTGATCGAAGGTTAAAGCCGAGCATCAGAGACCTTCTGGTTTACTTCAACAACCAGAAATCCCACAATGGAAGTGGGAAAGGATAACGATGGATTTCATCACCAAGCTACCAAAGACGGTGGGCTGATACGATACTATTTGGGTTATTGTTGACCGCCTTACTAAATCTGCACATTTCTTAGCGATGAACGAAACGGATACAATGGAAAGACTTGCTCAACTATACATCAAAGAGGTTGTATCTCGTCATGGTGTACCTTTATCGATCATCTCGGATCGCGATCCCCATTTTGCTTCTAAATTTTGGCATTCTTTACAAGAAGCCATGGGAACCCGTCTCGACATGAGTACAGCATATCACCCACAGACTGACGGGCAAAGTAAACGAACGATTCAGACATTGGAAGACATGTTGCGTGCATGTGTCATTGATTTCGGAAAGGCCTGGGAAAGGCATTTGCCACTCGCCGAATTTTCTTACAACAACAGTTATCACTCGAGCATTAATGCTGCACCTTTTGAAGCATTGTATGGTCGTAAGTGCCGATCTCCTATTTGTTGGGGCGAAGTAGGCGAAAATCAAATCACTGGACCCGAGGTAGTCCACGAAACCACGGAAAAGATCGCTCAGATTCAAGCTAGACTTAAGACTGCCCGCGATCGTCAAAAGAGTTATGCCGATCTTAAACGTAAAGACTTTGAATTCAATGTTGGTGATCGTGTAATGTTGAAGGTTGCACCTTGGAAAGGTGTGATTCGCTTTGGAAAACGCGGAAAGTTAAACCCGCGATACATTGGTCCTTTTGAAATCTTGGAACGTGTTAGACCCGTTGCATACCGTTTGGATCTACCAGCACAATTGAGCTCAGTTCATCCTACCTTCCACGTGTCAAACTTGAAGAAGTGTCTTGCTGCACCTGAACTTATCATACCACTTGAGGAACTTACAATTGACGACAAACTCCACTTTGTGGAAGAACCTGTTGAAATTATGGATCGAGAGATCAAAACTTTGAAACGCAACAAGATTCCGATTGTACGAGTACGATGGAATGCTAAACGAGGACCTGAGTTTACCTGGGAGCGAGAGGATCAAATGATGCGGAAGTATCCTCACCTTTTCCCGACTCCTCCATCTACCTTAGCTAAAAATTTCGGGACGAAATTTTCTTTAACAGGTGGGTAATGTAACGACCCTGGATTTTCCAACGTTTATTTATTAATAATTATTATTATTAATACGTGTGATTAAACGAATATATGTTATTACATTTACATGTTGCCATGATTGCCCGTACTTGACTTTAATTGCCCGAAACGTCTTTGTGACACGCGAAACTTACACGAATAATATTTTCAAGTATTATTTACATTCATGATTGATTTTATTAATCATTTTAATTAACTATGGTGATTAGTTAGTTACTTGGGCTTTAATTGGACTTATTTGTTAATTAATTGAACTTGGGCTTTGATTAATGTTATGGACTCTTGAACATGGGCTTATAAGCCCACCCTACATCTTACAAGGATTACTTAGCCCATATTTAACATGTAAGTATCATTTAAAATAAAGTTAGATAAGTTAACTTTGTTGGAATCTAGTTACCACATCTTTCCCATGTAATCACCTCTAATGACCACCTTTTTAGACTTTAACATGCAAGAACACCTTGGACAACTCCTTCCTCCCTCCCCATTGCTATGACCGTCGGCCAAAGGGTCTACAAGGGACTCAAAATCTTTTTTTTCATTACTTGTTTACTTGCATTTCTCTCATTCTCAAACACACATTCTTACTTGCAATTATTTTCCTCTCATTTTCTCTTAAGTCTTGTAAGTAACTTGAGTTTTTCTCTTCTTCTTTTCTTGATTAAAACCGAACCATACATCTCATCTCATCATCATCTTTGTTTGATTGTTGTTTACTTGTTTGTTGTTTACTTGTTCTTTGTTGTTACTTTGTTAATTGTATTTGTTAGTTGTTACATACTTGTACAAGAATCAAACTTTTAAGTTAGATTCTTCATAATATCTTGTATTTTCAAGAACACAAGAACATAAACTTACTAGTGGGCTACTGTAACCTTGATTTTCAGATAGATCTTTTCGAGTAGATAACTTTTCATATAGGACTCGTCTTAATCCGAGTTACGGTTTAGGATTTATGGCCCTCTGATCGTCACTATGTCCTTTTAACGTTGTGCAGAAATTTCTGACCTATTCGCACTTAGACCGTCGCCAAGGTAAAAAAAGACGAGTTTGCTTCTGTAAATTTTACCACACTTAAAGGACTCATATACGGAGCCATGGCCACTGGTCTCACCTTAATTCAGTAAGGGTAGAGGCCGTGGTGACTGATTGAAGTCAGCTTTTGTTTTAAACTACTTTCATGAACGAAATTTACTTTACGCCTTTTGTTTGATGATGAATGATGATGACCCTTAAGACCTTATTTACATACTTTTAAACCTATTCGGACGATTTACTGACTTAGTACTATTTGACTTAGGTTGAGGACCCATTTGGACAACCTTCATTACTTGCTTACTTTCCGAGTCATACTTTACGCTACTTTATCATTGTGAGTTATAGCATTCCCTTTTTACTTTAACTTATTTTGGGAACTGAGAATACATGCGGATTTTACGTTTTACATACTAGGCACGAGTACTTAAACATATATGTGTGGGTTATACAACGGCATAAACATTCCCTTTAGCTTGGTAACGTTTAGTCATTGGTTTTTGAACCGGTGAACGCGAATCTTAGATATGGATCCATAGGGTTTGACATCCCCACTCGGGCTAGTCGCGCTAGCATTTAACGAGTGTTTAATACTTCGTAGACATACGCACTTGCCAAGTGTACTTTCAGGGGGTATAAACGTTAAGTTAGTTACCAAGTGCTCACGGTTAACATATACTTTATCATACTGTTTTGAAACGCTCTTTGTAGCACTGAAATCTCGTGGCCTACCTTACATACTGTTATACTTAAACTATAGCTCACCAACCTTTATGTTGACGTTTTTAAGCATGTTTTTCTCAGGTGCTTAAGGTTATTTGCTTCCGCTGTCGTGCTAGTCTTGCCGTAGACACCCGCTGCTCTAGTGTTATCACCGCATGAACTGTTTATCTTGCATTCAAACTTTTATACTTTTGAAACTATGTTTTGTAACGACCTAAGGGTCACATACATTTATTCATGCTCGCTATTCGTAGAAGCATACTGTTGGTGTAAAACATTTGATGTCGGTTATGACGTCACCTTTTTATCGTGAATGCAACTTCTTTTATTACAGCATATAGTACTTAACCTTGTAATGATCCTGTTGTTGATGATTCGTACACGATGGTTTTGTACGGGGCATCACAATAGTCCTTTCAAGTACATAAGTCAAGTTCAGAGGGATAGCACGAGGAGTACAAGAAACTTAATAAATCTGAAAGCTATTAACAAAGATGAGATTTCCACCCAAAGACACTAGTAAGATCTTTTTTGCGATAACGAAACAACAATTGCTATTTAAAAAAAACCTAGTTCAACATGATAAAACAAATCATGCTGAAATCGACAGACACTTTATCAAGGACATGTTTGAAGTATAAATTATCTCACTCTCATTTGTGAGATCAATACTCGCAGACATCCTGACTAAGTCAGTCAGTGGAAGACTATTCAACGATGTATTGGTCAAGTTGAATGTTAGAAATTCCACTATTTAACTTGAGGGGAGTGTTAAATTAAAGGATAAGAACGTATTCAAGTTCATCATTTCCTATGAAGATATAGAAAATAGATATCAGAAGAGATCACCAACAACTATTTTTTCATTTAGACAAAAGCACATTCCTTTCAAAAGTAGCAAGGCTCCATTCCAAATATATAATTAGTTGTTACACCTCTTATAATAAATCGGATAGCTAGTCACTGTAAATTAAAATCAATTAAAAGTGTGATACAATCACTGATTCATATTTTATACAAATTGAGGTTTCATTTAAGCATGGACAATCGTGTGGACACGTAATGACAATGACACGACATTTCAACCAACAAGACGTTGCAAATGGCCTAAATGATGGTGTCTAAGTTAATATATTCAGTTATAGATTAAATGGGTCATCACTCATTCTCTAACAAATTTCATCTCAAACCATTAATTTACAAACTTAGAACTCTCTCACCCAATAATAATATCTGCATCATATTTTCTCAAATGAGGCTTGAACTCTTAAACTCTTAATTTAAGGGTTTCTATCAGTTTCTATCATACACTAGTGTATTTGTCAGTTGATAATTAGTCTCGCTCTATATGGTTAATAAACAGCAAGTAGTTGCATTCTTGTGTGTCTTCTAACCCTTCGCCCTCCCTTAGCCATCACGAGGGCTCTATCGGCATTACCCTAGCCCTCATTGCTCTCATACTTTCTACCCCGATCAGATCGTTCTATTTTAGCACATTCCGGTGCGAAGATTAGAACAAACATGTTGTACATTATGTGTTAATATAACTAAATTAATTAATTTAATTAATATATTGGGTTAAGTTGTTTTGAGAAAATATGTGATGGTTGAGAATGTTTAGTCATGAGTTATTGTTGGTAAAGTATTGCTGATGTGACATTGATGTAGCGTTGATTGATATGCACTCCTCATGAGAAAGTATGTTATGATTAAGAATGACAAGAATGATATTAGTTGATTTTGAGCATTTTTAGCTGTCTCTGCTTCTAATTCCGTGGATAGTTATCGAGCCAAATTTAGAAAACAGTGATCACTTTTACACGAGAATATCATGTTAACTTCATTGATGGATAGCAGCCCGTACTGCCCGATTTATTGATAGAGTAGGTTAAAATTAAAAGGCTAAATGTATTGCTCGTTGGTGTTGGGTCCATTTATGTGGCTAAATTTGTGGGATTATTAACTGCTGTTCAAATAACACCACTACAAGTGGATGACGATGATTGGCAAGATCTAAAACTAAGAAGAGTGTCGTTGTGGTTGGCGACAAACTATTACGCCTGGTGTCGGTGATATCAATGTTCACTAGCCACGTGTCATTTTTGAATGACATCTAACGTTCACTTGCATTTTCATAACGTGTCACTTGCATTTTTGAATGACATCTAACGTTCACTTGCATCTAACGTTCACTTGCATCTAACGTTCACTTGCATTTATACGGAGTATCACCACGTGTCGGTGATACTCCGTATAAATATTCTTTTTATTTTTTTTTTAACAAAAATAACAAGAAATATATAACTAAAACTTATTTATAGAAAAATGAAAATAATCAACAAGAATACAATCAAACGAGTCGACTAAGTTTGGAACAAGAAAACAAACTTCCAAAACGAACTTCAGCTATCTATGAACGAGCATATCGAAACTAACATAACCAAAAACAACAACAAAAAAGATAGCACGCTAACAACCTACAAACACTGCCCCTATCAAACACAAAACAAAATCCAACATCTACTGCCCAGTGGCCAACAAATGAAATTATAAAAAGACTATAAACCGAAAAACAACTAAATAACCGAACCACATTAAGAGGCCTTTCGTCCCTTTGTCCCGATTGACTTTGAGCATTAAAACCAATTTTGATGACCATGAGAAAAATGATTTTTTCATAAGGAGTAGTCGATTATGAAACCCATTGGTTGCTTAAAAAGTTCAAAATGATACGTTTAAGGGCCTCTAATTTTAATATTAGGTGTTAGCCTAGCGATCTTGAGATTAACCTTTTTAAGTAATTAGTTTATTTGATTTTGTAAGCAATGACTTCGAAAGAGGGGCAATAATAATAATAGTTAAGACTTCTAATGGTTTAATAATAAGAGAAAATCATTAAATTGTACAATAAATAAGTAATTTTGCATAATGCCCGGATTCTCTCATTTCTTCGATCAATGATGTCATTGTGGAATTTTGCATTAGATTTCCAACACCTCACCCCAACACCTCATGTGCTCGACCTCTTCTTCAATCTTTTTCCCTCCTTATGCCGTTCACAGATCTTCTAAATTCGTTTCATGGAGAGTTGTGGTGACATAAGTGTTGGGTTTTTTATTTGGTTTCCAATTATGTGGTTAGCTCAAGCCCAACAAATTAAGCCCAATTGATTGTTTGACTTGGTCAACCATCAAGGGGCATCTTTAATTTGAAGTTGTGCAGCTGTATTCACAAAAGAGTGCAGAGAGATAGATCAAGAAATTGTGTGAAACCCCAATTCCCGTCTACAGTGACAGCAGGTTAGAAAACCTTCGATCCCCGGAGATCCGACCGTTGAATCTTCTTCATTTTTGGGCTGTGTCTTCCTGACATCAGTGCCAACATTTTCAACCGTTGAATTCATCTCAAGTGGTCTGTAGCTCGAGTTACAGTAGGTCGAACAGTAGCAGAATTTTGGGTGATGAAATTCTTCTTTTGTCTTTAATTGTTTCATATACTTGTTGATTATTGTTGTTCAAGAGTATGATGATGTTGTATACCTCTAGTTGATCTAGAGAAGGATTATTGTATTGCTCTCTTTGTTGATGATAGTGGAATTTAAGTGGCTTACGAGTCTCGTGGTTTTTACTCTCGATTTTGAGAGGTTTTCCACGTAAAAAGTCTCGTGTTTTAGTGTGTGCTTGATTATTGTTTTGCTACTGATTTGGAACAGATTTGGGGACTGATTTGGATTGGTTTTGATATAGCTTGTTTGTTAGTTTCCTCACGGGTTCATACGGGTCGGGAAATGCTTGTCAAACGGGTTTGTTTCCGCTTTGTAGATTGCCCGTTGTGATTATTTTTCCATCAAATTGGTATCAGAGCTAGGTTATTTGATTTGACTTGTGTGAAAGATGGAAGCTAATACAAGTAAAATGATTAGTTTAAATGGTTCAAATTATCATGTTTGGAAAGGTAAAATGGAGGATCTTCTTTATGTGAAAGATTATTATTTGCCTGTTTTTACTGAGGATAAACCTGAGGAAAAATCTGATGCTCAATGGAAAATTTTGCATAGACAAATATGTGGGTATATTCGACAGTGGGTTGATGATAATGTTGTGAATCATATTACTGGGGAGACTGATGCTAAAGCCTTATGGAAAAAGCTTGAGCAGTTATATGAACGAAAGACTGAGAATAACAAGTTGTTCTTAATTAAGCAGATGATGGCTTTGAAGTATCATGATGGGACTCCTATTACAGATCACCTAAATGCATATCAGGGTATTATAAATCAGCTTGCAGGTATGGGTATCAAGTTTGAGGATGAGATTCAGGGTCTCTGGTTACTTGGTACATTACCGGACTCTTGGGAGACTTTTAGGACATCTTTGTCCAACTCTGCACCGAATGGTACTATCACCATGGAATTGGCTAAGGGTAGTATTTTGAATGAAGAGATGAGAAGAAAGTCACAAGGTTCCTCTTCACAGTCAGATATCTTGGTCACAGAAACGCGGGGGAGAAGTCATAGTAGAGGTCAGGGTAAAAGAGGCAATCATCGTAGCAGCTCACGCAAAGGTAAATTTGCTAATGTTGAGTGTTATAATTGCCATGAAAAGGGGCACACAAAGTGGTATTGTCCAAAGTTGAAGAATGAGAAGAAAAAGGCATATGACAAGAATAAACAAAAGAAAAGTGATGGTGGTGATGATGATAAGGTTGAAGTTAACACTATTACGGATGAATTCTTTGTTTGTATTGATTATGATATGATTAATCTTACTCATGATGACACGAGTTGGATTGTTGATAGTGGTGCTACATGTCATGTTGCAATTTGTAGAGACCACTTCTCATCTTACACTCCAGGTGACTATGGATTTGCTAGGATGGGTAATGTCGGGTTATCAAAGATCGTTGGTATTGGAGATGTTTGTTTGAAATTTGACACGGGAATGGAGTTAGTTTTGCATAATGTAAAACATGTTCCGGATATGAGACTTAATGTTATTTCAACAGGCATTCTTGATGATGATGGTTATTATAACGGTTTTGGTAATGGTATTTGGAAATTAACTCTTGGTTCTATGATAGTGGGAAGAGGCAAGAAAGACTCAAGATTATACATCACGCGTCCGAAGATCATCCAGAACATTGTTAACGCAGTGGACAATGTTGATTCTACCGAGTTGTGGCATAAAAGACTTGGCCACATGAGTGAAAAGGGGATGTCTATCTTGTTTAAGAAGAATGTGTTGTCGGGTGTTAGTGGTATTGATTTGAGTAAGTGTTCTCACTGTTTGGCAGGGAAAAAAACCAGAGTTGCGTTTAAGAGTCATTCTCCTTTTCGAATGGAGAACATACTTGATCTAGTTCATTCGGATGTTTGTGGGCCTATGAAGACTAGGACACTTGGTGGATGTTCCTACTTTGTTACATTCATCGATGATCATTCCAGGAAGGTGTGGGTTTATACCTTAAAGTCAAAGGATCAAGTATTTGAAAAGTTTAAGGAATTTCATACACTAGTTGAAAGGCAAACGGGGAAGAAACTCAAGTGTATTCGGACTGATAATGGCGGTGAATACATTGGCAGATTTGATGCTTATTGTAAGGAGAATGGTATTCGGCATCAAAAGACTCCACCAAAGACACCTCAGTTGAATGGCTTAGCAGAGAGGATGAACAGAACTTTGGTTGAGAGAGTTAGATGTTTGCTTTCACATGCAGGGTTGTCCGATTCCTTTTGGGGTGAGGCTTTAAATACGGCAGTTCATATTATTAATCTAACCCCTTGTGTTCCTTTGCATTTTGATGTTCCTAACAGGGTTTGGAGCGGCAAAGATGTTTCTTACCGTCATTTACGAGTTTTTGGATGTAAAGCTTTTGTTCATGTTCCCAAAGATGAGAGGTCAAAGCTTGATATGAAGACTAAGCCATGTGTATTCCTCGGCTATGGTGAAGATGATTTTGGGTACAGGTTATATGATCCAGTTCAGAAGAAACTTGTACGAAGCCGAGATGTTGTTTTTACAGAAGATCAGATGTTAAAAGATGTTGAGAAGACAGATTCAGTTCCTCAAACTAGTGCTGATCTTATTGATTTGGATCCAGTTACTCCACAACATGTTGGAGATGATGTTCATAATGATGAACATGGTACTGATGATTATTATGCTCCGGAGCAGGTAGAGATTCCAGTACCAGATGTGCCCCCATTTGTCCCACTTAGGCGGTCTACCCGAGACCGTCATCCTTCTGTTAGATATTCTGCTGATGAGTATGTATTAGTTACTGATGGGGGAGAGCCAGAATGTTATTCAGAAGCAATGAAAGATGAGCATAAGAAAGAGTGGGGTGAAGCCATGCAAGATGAAATGAATTCCTTACATGAGAATAATACTTATGAGTTGGTGAAGTTACCTAAAGGCAAGAGAGCTTTGAGAAACAAATGGGTGTTCAAAGTGAAGACAGATGAGCTTACTTCACAACCAAGGTACAAAGCTAGGTTAGTTGTTAAAGGATTCAGCCAGAAAAAGGTTATTGATTTTGATGAGATTTTCTCTCCAGTCGTGAAGATGGGATCTATTCGAGTGGTTCTTGGGTTAGCTGCTAGTCTTGATCTTGAGGTTGAACAGATGGATGTCAAGACTGCGTTTCTTCACGGTGATTTGGATAAGGAAATCTACATGATGCAACCTGAAGGTTTTCGGGTTAAGGGTAAAGAAAATTATATTTGTAGACTTCAGAAAAGTCTATATGGGTTGAAGAAAGCACCGAGACAGTGGTATAAGAAGTTTGAGTCGGTTATAGGAAAGCAAGGCTACCGAAAGACAACTTCAGATCATTGTGTTTTCTTTCAGAGGTTTGGTGATGATGATTTCATCATATTGTTGTTATACGTTGATGATATGTTGATTGTTGGTAAAAATATTAAAAGAATTGCGGAGTTGAAGCGAGAATTGAGCAAGTCCTTTGCTATGAAAGATTTGGGGCCAGCAAAACAGATTCTTGGCATTCGGATTTCTAGAGATAGAGATGCTAGGACGTTACATATATCACAAGAGAAATACATTGAAAAGGTGCTTAGTAGATTCAACATGGAGAATGCTAAAGTGGTTAGTTCCCCTCTTACTAACAACTTTAAGCTAACAGATAGAGATTGCCCTTCTTCAAAGGAGGATGTTGAGGAGATGGATAAAGTTCCATATGCTTCAGCGGTTGGTAGCTTGATGTATGCTATGGTGTGTACTAGGCCTGATATAGCTCATGCGGTAGGTGTTGTTTGTCGGTTTATGTCAAATCCTGGTAAGAAGCATTGGGAAGCAGTTAAATGGATTATGAGATACTTACGAGGTACTTCAAAATTAGGTATCACATTTGGAAATGGAAAGCCGATGCTTGTTGGTTATACAGACTCAGATATGGCAGGAAACAAAGATAACATGAAATCCACTTCTGGATATTTGATGACTTTCGCAGGGGGAGCAGTTTCATGGCAATCAAGGTTACAAAAGTGTGTTGCATTGTCTACAACCGAGGCTGAGTATATGGCAGCAACAGAAGCGTGCAAAGAACTATTGTGGATGAAAAGGTTTCTACAAGATCTTGGGTTTAAGCAATCACGATATGTGGTTCTTTGTGATAATGAGAGTGCGATTCATTTGGCTAGAAATTCTATGTATCATAAGCGGACAAAACATATAGATGTGCGGTATCATTGGATTAGAGAACGTCTTGAAGATGGTTCATTTGAACTTGATAAAGTTCATACCGATGATAATGGTTCCGACATGTTCACAAAGGCTTTAGCAAGTGGGAAGCTTAAGGTATGTTGCTCGATCGCCGGGATGGCGATCCCTTCCTCATAATTGGAAAGGGGGAGATTTGTTGGGTTTTTTATTTGGTTTCCAATTATGTGGTTAGCCCAAGCCCAACAAATTAAGCCCAATTGATTGTTTGACTTGGTCAACCATCAAGGGGCATCTTTAATTTGAAGTTGTGTAGCTGTATTCACAAAAGAGTGCAGAGAGATAGATCAAGAAATTGTGTGAAACCCCAATTCCCGTCTACAGTGACAGCAGGTCAGAAAACCTTCGATCCCCGGAGATCCGACCATTGAATCTTCTTCATTTTTGGGCTGTGTCTTCCTGAAATCAGTGCCAACATTTTCAACCGTTGAATTCGTCTCAAGTGGTCTGTAGCTCGAGTTACAGTAGGTCGAACAGTAGCAGAATTTTGGGTGATGAAATTCTTCTTTTGTCTTTAATTGTTTCATATACTTGTTGATTATTGTTGTTCAAGAGTATGATGATGTTGTATACCTCTAGTTGATCTAGAGAAGGATTATTGTATTACTCTCTTTGTTGATGATAGTGGAATTTAAGTGGCTTACGAGTCCCGTGGTTTTTACTCTCGATTTTGAGAGGTTTTCCACGTAAAAAGTCTCGTGTTTTAGTGTGTGCTTGATTATTGTTTTGCTACTGATTTGGAACAGATTTGGGGACTGATTTGGGTTGGTTTTGATATAGCTTGTTTGTTAGTTTCCTCACGGGTTCATACGGGTCGGGAAATGCTTGTCAAACGGGTTTGTTTCCGCTTTGTAGATTGCCCGTTGTGATTATTTTTCCATCAATAAGATGCTTCATTCCCAGCTCAAAATTTGGCGAATTCTAAGGTGGATTTGGACCGTCAATATTCGTTGTTCGTTTGGACATAAAGTGTTCCCGTCTAGATTTGAATGATGTGTTCGACAACATTAGTTCGATTACCGAAATCTAGTGGTGGGCTTTTCGCTGGTTCGCTTTTGTTAAGTTCAAATCTAAATCCTCCGCCTTGGAAACTGTTATCACGTTAAATAGTTCGTGTTTGTTTGAGTCCGAGGCGAAGCCAGAGTTTACGGATAAGGGTGACATTTCTTGAAAAGTAAATATCAATATAAAAAGTATGGGATATTAAAATTAATAATTAGGGGATGTTGACCATTAATTTACAATTTATAATACACTATAATAGACATATTTGAAAAGTTGGGGTGGCAAAGTATCCACATGCACCCCCTATCTCCGCCTATGATTTGAGCATCCATTTATGTGAGATGACCTTCACGTTCTCGGGGTGTTGCCGGTTGAAAATGCTAAGTGTCATGAGATCATTTTGTGAGGTTATTGTCGTGGATAAGTCATCCTTGTATCTCCTTGTGAGGTTATTTATGTTTTTTTTAAGCAAATGATTATTAATCAAAATTTAGCTTCTTATGTTGATTGTTAGTTTTGTATCTATTTCTCGCTCTCGGCTTGACTAGCTCGAAAATAGCTTCCATGATATTAGTGTTGGTTATAGTTTTGGTTAGAAGAAATGGATATGGTTGCTTTGTATTTGTGAATGGATGTTATCCCACATAGGTGGGAGGAAGAAGTGGGAGGGGGGTGACTTGGTTATAAAAGGAGTGTTAAGCCTCACTTCCAAATTGCACCAATCAATACACTTTAAGTATTTGATTATTTCTTTCTTTCTTACCCTTGTTTGAAAGTTGTATTAGTTAAATATTTTGGAGAGTGTAGTTGACTTAAGAGAGTCGTCTATATCATTGTAACAATTTGTGATATAGTGTATTTCTCTCTTTGGGGGCCGGTGGGTTTTTCTCCTGTTTTGGAGTTTCCACGTTAAATCTTGTGTTGTGTATTGTTAATATTCCTTTACTATTATTGTTGGGCTGGGTGGTGGGAATTAGTGAGACTGTAATTTTCCAACAACTGGTATCAGAGCGTCAGGTTTTGATGTTAAAGCAGAGGGGTACGAAATAGTTATATTTTTATTACGAAATACTATTAAATACGATAAAATTTTACACAAGTTATTTATTTATTATTATCATAAAAAGGGGGTTTTACCGTTTAATGACTGGTTTGTCGATTTTAAAACTTTAGTCACAATTAAAACCTAATGTAAAATATTAAAAATAAATATAACTTAATTTAAAGCGTAAAGTAAATGACGATAATAAAAGTGCAATAATTTAAAGTGCTATAAATAAAATGACGATAAATAAAATTGTGATAATTAAAAAGTACAATAATTAAAAGTGCGATAAGATATAAAATAAAAGAATTATGCTTATTTAAACTTCCGTAATCATGATATTTGTTGATTTTAATTTATTACCATGGGTTAATTGTCATTTGTCCTGGATTATTCGATATGTCCATACGGTTTTGTCCATAATAGTCCATCCGTCATAAATATAAAGTGCGAGAGTCTTCGTCAAATTATCCTTATTTCCGAAGTCAAATATTCCAACTAATTGGGGATTCGAACTGTAACAAGGTCTTAATACTTTGTTTAATGAATACACCAGGTTATCGACTGCGTGTAATCCAAGGTTTTACTACTTTGTTAACAATTACCCTTGAATGTAATCCACACCTGTTTTAATGAGTCCATTAACTATTAATCCATCCCCGTATCCGGTCAAATGAACAATAATTCGTATTTATAGATATCCCGCCCACCGTACCCGATTAAGCGTGTGCGGTTATTGATGTTTCGCGAGGTGTATATAAAAATACTATTAAATTTTACAAGAAATACTATTAAATACGATACAATTTTACACAAGATATTTATTTGTTTAGAGAATGGATATACTTAAACCTTGCTACAACACTTATAGGCAGTGTACTTAATCGTACAGTAGTGTAGTTTTTAGTAAGTCCGGTTCGTTCCACAGGGAATCTTTTTAAACAAAGCTTAACGCTATATTAGTTTACTTTTATAAAAATACAAATATATATATATATGTAATATTATTATTATAAAAGGGGGGTTTTTACCGTTTAATGACCGGTTTGTCGATTTTAAAACTTTAGTCGCAGTTAAAACCAAATGTAAAATATTAAAAATAAATACAAGACTTAAATTAAAGCGTAAAGTAAATAACAATAATGAAATTGCGAATAATAAAAGTGCGATAAAATAAACTTGCGATAATTAAAAAGTACGATAATTAAAAGTGCAATTAAATAAAATAACAATAAAAATGCGATAATTAGAAGTGCAATTAAATATAAAATAAAGGAAATTAAATATGAAATAAAAGAATTATGTTTATTTAAACTTTCGTAACCATGATGTTTGACGTGTTGATTTTAGTTTTATGCCCATGAGTTAATTGTCCTTTGTCCTGGATTATTTAATATGTCCGTCTGGTTTTTGTCCATAACAGTCCATCAGTCATAAATATAAAGTGCGAGTGTCCTCGTCAAATTATCCTTATACCCGAAGTTAAATATTCCAACTAATTGGGGACTTAAACTGTAACAAGATTTTAATACTTTGTTTAATAATTACACCAGGATGTCGACTGAGTGTAACCCAAGGTTTTAATATTTTGTTATCAATTATACCAAGTGTCCTTGTACATAATTTCACCCCTGTTTTAATTATTCTAGTGGCTATTAATCCATTCCCGTGTCCGGTTAAATGAACGATTATTCGTACATATAAATACCCCGCCCATCGTGTCCGATCGAGTGTATATGGTAATTTATAGGGACGTCTAATTGTAAATCTTTATATTAAAATTAACAAACTATCATTTAGTTAAACAAATATAAAGCCCATTAATAGCCCATAGTCTAATTTCCACAAGTGTCGTTCTTTTGTCCAAACCCCAATTATGGTACAAAGCCCAATTACCCAATTTTAGTAATTAGCCCAACATCATGATTACTTTGTTTTAAATAAGCATAATAATAACTTAGCTACGAGACATTAATGTAAAAAGGTTGAACATAACTTACAATGATTAAAAATAGCGTAGCGTTACACGGACAGAATTTCGACTTACACCCTTACAACATTCGCTAACATACCCTTATTATTAGAATTATAATTAAAATTAAAATTAAAATATAAATTATAAATATAAATATTACGTATGAATGGAGAGAAGAGAAAGATAGATGGATGAAAAATGCTCAGAATTCGGTTGCTTTTATAGGGAGTTTCAAACTTTGGGGCTCCGCGACTCGCGGCCCTTTTGGCCTTCAAACTCCGCGAGTCGCGGAGTTTGCTTTTACAGCTCACACGAGTTTGGCTCTTTGTTTACCGACGGTTTTATAAATAAATATAATATATTAAATAATTATAAGAATTATTTAAATATTATATTATATTTATGTGCATAGTTGACTTGAAATTTTTAGTCCGTTGCGTCGAGCGTTGAGAGTTGACTCTGGTCCCGGTTCCAGATTTTCGAACGTCCTTGCGTACAATTTAATATTTTGTACTTTGCGTTTTGAATCTTGTACTCTTGTAATTTCGAGACGTTTCTTATCAATAATTGGAACCTCTTTGATTGTATTTTGTACTTTTGAGCTTTTTGGTCGTTTGCGTCTTCAATTCGTCGAATCTGTCTTTTGTCTTCACCTTTTATTATTTAAACGAATATCACTTGTAAATAGAACAATTGCAACTAAAAGCTTATCTTTCTTGAGGAATAATGCCATGAAATATATGTTCGTTTTTAGCATTATCAAATATTCCCACACGTGAGCGTTGCTTGTCCTCAAGCAATATCGTCTTGAAATACTAGAATCACTTCTTTATTCTTCACACTTTGTACATCAGTGATTTCTATACGGCGGTATAAACAATGGTAGTAACGATATGGTTTACAGTCTCACATGACTAAAAAAATTTAGATCCATTAAGGAAATTGGATCTTTATGAAAACATTTGATCTTTTGAAAATTAAATCTAGTTTTTACCCTAGATAAGTTTTCCGGAATAACCCTTTACCGGTGTTTGCAAAATATTTTTGTGGGTTTGGTGGGTTTCAGATTTGAAAATTTTAGCTCAAAACTTGCGGTTTTGTGTCACCCACTTGCTAACCTTGTATTAGGAAAGCAACATGTCCAGTTTACTTATCCCGTATATTACCTTTCGATAAACTACCGTCCGGTTGTAAAGGAAAGCGTTGAACAAGCAACTGTTAAGGCAATGTCCCCTGACATGCTTTTAATTATAGTCTATAACGTGTCGGACGCAATTACTATCCTTGGTAGGAGCAATAGTAAAGCTCACCCTTATGATTTTTCGGTCTGGCACAAGGTCCTGTCTTTGACCATGCTATGCAACCACCGTTCTTACGGTTGACACCCGATTTGGTTCATGTGACCTAATGAATTCCAGGTGAATTCCTAGGATTTTACGTTCAATGGTAATGAACGCATTGAAAATAGGGTTTTCAGAAAACAAATCGGTTTGTAATTTTGATCAAAATATTTTCTCGTTCAAGCTCGAGTTTAGATATCATTGAATTCCATGAGTTTGAATTCTCAACCTTTAAGGTCAATCTCTAGGATTGAGTAATATCAGGCTTAAAAGCTGATTTTTAATCTTTAAGGAGATTATCCTTTCTGGGGATCTGATTCATTAGTCTTATCCAGCTAATTTGCATGGTGCCCCCCCATTTTACGAGATAAATCCTTCTCATGGTTAGGATAAATCTTACCACTTGGCGACCCTGTTTAATGCTGAGGTCCGTGGATTTCCTGCTGATTTTAGTGATGACTTTTCTAGATTTTTCGTCAACCTACAGCTGGTCTGGACGACAACTTCATGACCTAAATCAAGAAGCGCGTGTCTTTTTCGGAAGACTTTACTTCCTTTTAATGATGGAATTGATTCATCGTGTAGATCCATCTCTTCTTTTCTTTCATCGGGTAAAACAGTTTAGTTTAGTCCAAAGCAAAAGTATTTTCAGTTATTTGTTACAGATATATGTGACATATGTTTAAGATAACTTGGTAAATTTTCCCACACTTGGCTTTTATTTTCCTTTTTATCGTCCTCTATTCCATTTTAAATGAATTTTAACATTTTGGTTTGTTTCTCAATTTATGTCCTTTCCGAGGTAACAATAATTTCGGTGTTAAAATCTAGTTTTATCGTTCATAAATATGTATAAACATGATTTTGAGTTCATTTAATTGAAAATTTTGAAAAATTTTACTAGAATTGGGTACTCAGTATATAAGACTAGGGCTGTTCTTTATTATCAGAGAGCACTAGATTCTAATACAACTACTGCTTTACTAGTATTTTTAATGGTAACCAAGTGTTTAAAGTAAAAATTTTAAAATCCGAAAGAATTTAACCCCTTCCCACACTTAAGATCTTGCAATGCCCTCATTTGCAAGAAATCAGTAACAATTTAAATTATTGAGGGTGATTTGTGTGAAAATGATTAAATTTTTACCAAAGTTTCCAAATATATTGGCGTTTGTTTGCTGAATGATAAATGGTGCACATCATTTGTTCATTCCGTCTTGTTGTTATTTCACATATATTTAGCATCTTGTCGTCAAAATTAGTTGCTTTTGCTGAACTTAATGCCAGTCTTTGAAAATGCGTTGTTTTACCCTGTTGTGTACATAAGATAAACTGCAAACATATATACATATTTTTGAAGTTTGGTATATTACCCCACATTCAAAAATTATTAAAATCTAAGAATAAAAGTTAGAACATTATAAAAACTATTACAATATTAACATAAGTATTAAACGTATCAACATTACAAATTACAAAATAAATAAAACTAAGTAGACTAGGGATGATACTGGTACCAATAGGGGTTCCAAGCATAACCATAGGTGCTATAAAATGCTTCGGCAGGGTTATACGTAGGATACGGTGGTTGCATCTCTATAGACCAGGGAGGGAATATGGGTTTCGGAGTAGGAATATAGTTTCTACCTATATGTTGGCAATAAGCTATGATTTGGTTTTGATGAACTTGCCAATCTTCAAATGCTCTCTGTCTAGCATTTTCGTTCTCCTGTGCAGCTATAAACCTTTGCATTTCTTGCATCTCATTTCCCCCTCCTACATTACCTTGCTGTTGGTTTCTCTCAACCTGTGGATGTCTACCATGGTGTTGTACTGTGGCGTTATTTCGCCTCTTCAAAACTTTCGCACCATGGTATACATTTAAACCTATAGTATCGCGGGGTTCTGGTTCTTCTACTAATAATCCCCCCCGACTTATATCCACACCGAGATATTCAGCAATCAAAGTAATAAAAATACCACCTCCTATTATGCTATGCGATCTCATTCCCCTAACCATAGCTGATAAATAATAACCCACACAATAAGGTATACTTACAGCGCTTTGTGGGTCTCGAATACACATATGGTAAAACAAATCCTGTTCATTTACCTTTTCCTTGTTCTTACCTCTTTGTGTAATCGAATTAGCTAAAAACCTATGAATCACTCTTAATTCAGCTCTATCTATATCCAAATAAGAGTAATTTCCCCCTTTGAATCGGTGATGGCTTGTCATTTGACTCCATACACCGTGTGTATCAAAATTTTCATCTATCTTTCTACCATTTAGTATCAACCCTCTACAATCGGCAGATGCTAACTCCTCAGGCGTATATATACGTAAAGCCTGAGCCATGTCTAGTAAAGACATGTGGCGCATCGAACCTCCTAACAAAAATCTAATAAAAGATCGATCGGTTAAACTAGCTACCCGATCATTTAATTCTATACTACACAACAATTCTTCACACCATACTTTATATACAGGTCTACGCATGGTGAATAAACGTACCCAGTCATTAAAAGTAGAATTACCATACCTCTGTACAAGTAATTCTCTAATTGGCCCGACCAATTCTACAGCTTCTAAGGGTCCCCATTCTATGACCCTCGGTACCTCAACAACTTTAGAATGAAGAGTATGCAACCCCCTTTGATACTTTGGATAATCTATCCAAAGTCTGTCAAATCTCAGGTTCGGATGCAAATCTTCCAAGTGCATATCAGAAAATGTCATGACTGGATGAGGTATATCTTGCTTGTAGTAGTTATCCACCTCCCGTTGTTACGCATTCTCAGCAGGAGCATTGCGAGCTTGGGATGAAGATTCACCCCTTTCAGTCTGCAAAACACATCAAACACAATTTTTGTGCATCCAATTATGCATTAGTGTCAGCAAAATCATCAATCAAAATAATTACAATGACATGATCAATTTATATCAAACTTAAGCTTATTTTCACATTTTTATCAAATCTACACTTTTTCAAATAAGCATATACGAAAATGTTCGCCAAGTTCATAAGCATTCAACTCAAATAATATGTCAAAATAATCATTACTAGCAATTAAACAAGTTTCAAATGGCATTATCTTTCAAAAATCAAGTTCATGAATTTTAGACTTGAAAAAGTCCACTTTAATTCTCAAAATCATGTTTAGGCTCAAAGTTTGGATCATTTAACTACCTAAACATGTTACACTACTTAATTTAGCAACAATTCATGACAAAAATCGGCCATAACCTGTTTATATCAAAAAGCTCCAAATTTGCTCAAGAACACAAACCCTAGATTACTCAAAATTTGAAGTTTAAGGCTTCTAATCATGTTAAATAGCATCAATCTAGGTTATACAAGCATAATACATAAACAATTTAAGCATAATTACACTAAAAAGCATCAAAATCAAATTGGGGAAAAAATTGCTCAAGAACACTAATTTCGGATTAAATGGTGTTTAGGTGTAGAAATTTACCGTTTTTCTTGAGTAATTCCTTGATAGCATCCTTCTCAACATGATTTTAGTAAAAGATTTGATGATTAACGGTTAAAAATTGTGATTTTGGGGTGTATTTTTCGTGTTTTTTCGAGGGTTTTCGCAGTGTTTTTTTTTCTCTGTGTTGGGTGGACTGAGCTGTTTCAGCTCTTTTTATTTTTTTCTGTAATCCGATCCCTCCGCGACTCGCGGTGTTTAAAGCTTCAAACTCCGCGAGTCGCGGAGTTTGCTTTTTTTTTTTTTTTTTTAACATCTTATATTAATTAAAACAATTAAGTAATTAATTTTAAAATTTTGTTTCCCTTGTTATTTAGGACGAGGTCGTTTCGGATCGATTTCCTAGTCCGTCCTTCGACAAAATTTTAAAATTTGTCTTTTTGTAGCGATTGTTTTAAAAGCTAAGATTTTTGGGTTTTTTAATGTTTTTGGCATACTTTAATTCAATAAGATTAAAAATAATGATAATAAAATTTCTCGTCCCTCCCTCGGGTAAAGCAATTTCGGTTCAAAGACCTAGTCTTCAACTTACGACGAATTTTAAAAAATCATATTTTTAACTTAATGAGATAAAGTAAATTTTTGTTTTTAAATTAACACAACTTAAATATAAAATTCAAAATTAATATTAAAAATTCACATCAAACTTTAAAATTTGAAATGCATAAAATTAAAAATTCATATTTTTAAAAATTAAAAATTCACACCAAACTTAATTTAAAAATTCATATTATAAATTCACACCAAACTTATATTAATTTTTTAAATATTTACAATTTTAAATATATTGATTTTACAAAGTTTACAATATTAATTTAAGAATTATATATTAATTTTAAAAACATGGTAAAAATAAAATTAAAAATCTTTTTGGCTTTTTATCCCACTTTAATCAATCAAATATTATCAAAAATATGCGCCCCTCTTTTCGGTAAAGTAATTTCGATTCCAAGACCTAATTTAACTCATGACGAATTTTTTTGAAATATTTTGGGTTGATTGATTAAAGATATTTATACCTTAAGAATAAACGTTAAATTTCGCAGTGATGTAATAAATTTTTTGAATGATATCAATAATTTCGGTCGCCAAACCTAATTTTATTTAATACCAATTTAATACTTTATAGCGAACAAATTAGCGTTTATTATCAAAAGGTTTAAAAATAAAAATAAATAAAAAAAATAAAAATTGTACAGACATACCTGTGAAATAGATTTCTTAGTTATATGATCTATCCCATTCATAAGATAGTCGGTTTAATTGGTTTTCCATAGCTACATAGGCGTAACCTCGAGCATTCAGTGTCTTTTCTTCTAAACATATGAACGGTCCGTCTCTGCATAAAGTAACAAATTCGGTGTTTGAATAGGTTTGATTATTTGAACATTTACCTCCATGTGACCATTTTCCGCATTTGTGACATCTTTCTAGGTGTCGTGCTCTTCTTTTTGCTGCGGATTTTGATTTTCCTTTACCAAATTGTAACTTATTATCTTCGCATCTGGATTCTTTTCTAACTCCGTCCATTCTTTCTCTGATTACTGATACTATTTCACTCGGAAGTGTGTCATTATTACGTTTAGTGATCAAAGCGTGTAGCATTAGACCATGGTTTAGTTCACAGGCAGTCTTCATTTCATAAAAAAAATAAAAATTCAGAATGGGGGGAGAAGACTAGTTCTTTAGGGTCTGCTAGGGAAAGACCATTCGAGTTCCATTTTCGAGAACTACACGAAAACAGACAATCTAACTCTAACAGAAATACATATTATCCTTTAAAGACTTGATTCTCCCCACACTTAGTTAGCTGTGGTGTCGAAATTGTGATTAACTTCGTTGTCGACTTCCATCGGACTATCTATGTAGTGTTTAACTCTGTGACCATTAACTTTAAATTCAATCCCATTTGAATTTATCAATTCTACTGTTCCGTATGGGAAAACTCTTTTAACTATGAATGGTCCAGACCATCTTGATTTCAATTTTCCAGGAAATAGCTTGAATCGCGAATTGAAAAGAAGAACTATGTCTCCTTCTTTAAAATCTTTTGAACTTCTGATTCTTTTATCATGCCATTTATTCGTTCTTTCTTTATAGATTAACGAATTATCGTATGCTTCATGTCTTAATTCTTCTAATTCGTTTAGTTGACTTAATCGTAGACGTCCAGCTTCATGTATATCAAGATTACATGTCTTCAAAGCCAAAAATGCTTTGTGTTCAATTTCTACTGGAAGATGACATGCTTTTCCATAAACAAGTCTAAAAGGTGTGGTTCCAATTGGAGTTTTGTAGGCTGTTCTAAAAGCCCAGAGTGCATCCTCCAATTTAATGGACCATTCCTTCAAATTTGATCCTACGGTTTTCTCTAGAATACGTTTTAAAGCTCGATTGATATTTTCAACTTGTCCACTTGTTTGTGAATGATATGCTGTGGAGATTTTATGAGTTACTCCATATCTTTTAAGAACTTTCTCAAGTTGATTATTACAGAAATGAGTTCCCCGATCACTTATTAAAGCTTTCGGTGTTCCAAACCTTGCAAAAAGACGTTTTAAAAAGTTGACTACAACTCGTGCATCGTTAGTTGGGAGAGCTTGTGCTTCCGCCCATTTAGATACATAATCAATGGCTACGAGTATATATAGATTATTATGAGATTTTGGAAATGGACCCATAAAGTCAATACCCCAAATGTCAAATACTTCACATACTTGGATGACATTTTGTGGCATTTCATCACGTTGACTTATTTTTCGGGCCCTTTGACATGCATCACAGGATTTGCAAAGAAGATGTGCGTCTTTGTAAATTGTAGGCTAATAGAATCCAGCATCATAAACTTTTCTTGCTGTTAGTTGAGGCCCATAATGCCCTCTTGTTGGTCATGTGTGACAATGGTTTAATATTTTACTAGCTTCATCTCCAAATACACATCGGCGTATTATTCCATCAGGACAACTTTTAAACAAATGTGGATCTTCCCAAAAATAGTGTTTTATATCACTGAAGAATTTCTTTCGTTTTTAGTACGATAATCCTTTTTCAAGGAATCCACAAACTAAGTAGTTTGCATAGTCTGCAAACCATGGAATTTCTTTATAATCTATCTTCAATAGATATTCATCAGGAAAGTTGTCTTGTATGGCCGATTCATTTAGAACTTCTAATTCGGGATTTTCAAGACGAGAAAGATGATCAGCGGCGAGATTTTCTGCTCCTCTTTTATCTCGGATTTCAATATCAAACTCTTGTAAGAGTAAGATCCAACGGATTAATCTTGGTTTAGCATCTTGTTTTGAAAATAGGTATCTAAGAGCAGAATGGTCGGTATAGACCACCGTTTTTGCTAGAACGAGATATGATCGAAATTTGTCAAAAGCAAAGACAATAGCAAGGAGTTCTTTTTCAGTAGTTGTATAGTTCGTTTGTGCTCCTTGTAACGTCTTACTAGCATAATATATAGGTTGAAATCGTTTTTCAATCCTTTGTCCAAAAACGGCTCCCATTGCAAAATCACTTGCATCGCACATTAGTTCAAATGGTAGATTCCAATTTGGTGTTATCATGATCGGCGCATTAGTGAGTTTCTCTTTAAGAATATTAAAAGATTTGATACACTCATCTGAAAAGATGAATGGAGCATCCTTTTCTAGGAGTTTATTCATAGGAGTGGCAATTTTAGAAAAATCTTTTATGAAACGTCGGTAAAAACCGGCATGCCCTAGAAAACTCCTAACTCCTCTAACATTGGTGGGATGTGGAAGTTTAGCAATTACATCTACTTTAGCTCTATTCACTTCAATTCCTTCTTTTGAAATTTTATGACCAAGAACGATGCCTTCTTTAACCATGAAATGGCATTTCTCCCAATTAAGTACTAGATTTGATTGTTCGCATCTAATAAGCATTCGTTCAAGATTAACTAGACATGATTCAAATGTATCACCGAAGACTGAAAAGTCATCCATGAAAACTTCCATGCATTCTTCTATCATGTCGTGAAAAATCGCCATCATACACCTTTGAAAGGTTGCAGGGGCGTTGCAAAGTCCAAATGGCATGCGTTTGTAAGCAAAAGTACCATAAGGGCACATGAACGTGGTTTTTTTTGATCTTCGGGTGCTATTGAAATTTGAAAATATCCGAAAAATCCATCTAGGAAACAATAGTAACTATTTCCGGCTAATCTTTCCAACATTTGATCTATGAAAGGTAAGGGAAAGTGATCTTTTCTGGTGGCGTCATTTAATTTTCTATAATCAATACACACACGCCATCCTGTTACAGTCCTAGTAGGAATAAGCTCATTTTTCTCATTTGTAATGACAGTCATGCCACCCTTCTTAGGCACGCATTGAACTGGGCTTACCCATGGACTATCAGAAATTGGATATATCAAACCTGCATCTAGCAGTTTAATAATCTCTTTTTTAACTACATCTTGCATATTAGGATTTAGTCTTCGTTGGCGTTGCACATACGTTTTATGACCTTCTTCCATAAGGATTTTATGTGTGCAATACGAAGGACTTATTCCTTTAATATCATGAATCTTCCATGCAATGGCTGGTTTATGAGCTTTCAACACAGAAATGAGTTGTGATTTCTCATTTTCAGTAAGAGAAGACGATATTATTACAGGTAATTCAGATTCACCATGTAAATAAGCGTATTCCAAATGGTTTGGAAGTGGCTTTAACTCTAATTTCG